>NC_057805.1:443588255-443641345 GCF_018294505.1 Triticum aestivum
TGAAACTCGACTGACCCAAAATTCAATTCAGTCGACTGAAGTGTAGCTAAATTGAAGCAGCATCGCAAGCAAGAGTAAGAGCGAGAGCAATAGCGCGAGCACGAGCAAGACCAAGAGCAGACAAGGCAGGGGACCGAGAGCAAGAGCAGAGCAGCAGCGCGAGCAAGAGCTAAAGCAGCAACAGCTCCTACTCATGTGGACGTCGCCGCCGAGGGAGCGACGCCGTGGAGGAAGTGGCCGGCGACGCCGCCGTGGATGGAGCCGCGCCGTATCGGCTCAGGACCGAGTGCCGGCAGCACCGTGAGATCGAATCAAGAAGAAAATGCGGCGATTAGTGTACAACCTCTTTGGTGGCACCGATTAGGCCACAGCTTCATCCGAGGAAATGGTGATGATGATGCTCTTACGGTGGCGCAGGTGAAGACGGCGGTGTGGGAATGGAGGTGGCGCGAAAGACGAGGGGAACGTCGGGGCAGCTCCTTGGAGGTGGAGGACGGGGTGGCTGAACCGGCGGGAAACCAGATCGACAACGAATCCTCATCCGGTATGATGGATGAGGGACGTCGAGGTGTTGCTGTGGACGACGTCGTCGGGGAAGAGGCTCCGGCTGGGTGGCAGACGGAGGAGGGTGTGGGGCTTCGCGGGGTTTCCCGGCCTTGGTGTACGAATGGGTGGACGGATGGGATGGGAGTGGGGAACCATGGCTTAGGGACGCGCTTGTCCGAAATGTGGGGTAAGTTACGAAAGTACCCCCACTGATTTGAGGCGGTTCTTTCGGTTCAGGGGTACCACGAGCATTTCGCGTGTCGGGATTTCACAGGAGGTGGGAGTTTTCGCGCGCGTTGTAATTTTGGAATAGCAAGGCGCGGGTTGAGATGGAGGGTGTTGTCGGAGCACAACGAGACAAAGATATATCTTAAATATTTCGGGCTAACAAGGCGCAGGTTGAAATTTTCGGACAAGCCTAACGTGTATTGTACCAAATCAATTCGCACTACAAATGTCATTCAAAACTTTGAATTCATGTTATGCTCAATTAAAATATTTCGCTACGTGTATAATGCATGCAACCTACTACTCAAATGAACGTTTTAGTGCATTCCAAACGTATATACTACCGCTTCCATATGAACTGAATTTGAATTCGTTTCTCTATTTGAATAAGATCTACAATAATGATTGTTGTGAAGTCAAAGCATTTGAATTTGTTTCTCTGTTTTAATAAGATCTACAATCATCATTATTGTCAAATTAAACCATCGTTTGTGTATTATCTTCACAGCACACCACATGATTAGTCTCGAGTTACATATGAACTATGTGTACTATATGAACTCGAACTGGATTTTTTGAATCCACTTTATGTTGATTTCAAATCATAGTACATTTCAAGCTCTAGCTAGATCTTCACAATCTAGACCATGTCTCATATGTATAATGTGTTTATCGCATTATGTATGGTGCCCCGGCCCCTACGCCTACAAGTATTTAGATGTGAGTTGCAAACACCACACATTATCACAAATTCAAATAAAATGTGAGATTGTTTGATGTATAGTATGGTTTAGATTGTTCGACATTTAGCTGTGAGTTGCAAACGCCATGCGTTATCACATTATGGTATAACATGTGCAAAACCACAACACGCGTATCACCGCTATATTCATGCATGCATATGTTTAAAACACTATGATCTCCTATTCAAATATATGAATCCACTTTCATATCAAATTATGATCTTTGTTAGTCTCTTACACCCACACAATCCTCTAACCTTTGTAGCTACCACTAACTTTTTCTCGTGCATACACACGCCCTCCCCCTCCCTCAGCATTCTATCCATCGTGCACATTCATTTTTTTCTTTAGGTCGTTCTCCCACGGTCTCCACAACTCCTTTTCGACACACACCGATCGATAAACCACTCCAGCGATGTCTGCCTACAACATACACACACACCTTCAATCTCCTCCTTTATGTGTCCTTGCCTCGTGTCTCTCATACGGTCCCACACACGTGTAAACACTCGCCCCTCTTTTCATCGATCTCACAACCGCACACTCCTCCCCCTATCTAGCTAGTAGCTGGGCCTCTCGCACCACCTCCTAGCTCCATTCTCTCTGTCTATCCATCTCGCCTGGCCTTATTTTCCTGTAACAAATGGACGTACACCAACCGATCCCCCTCTATACATATAGCTAGCTAGGTCCTTATAACTCGTTTTTCCCCACGCGTCGATCGATCTACCTCATTAGTTATGTCTCTCCCTTCCTCCGACAAACAACAATTGATCTACCAATCTAGTTAGGTTTGCTTACCAAACACATGGTTCCCCTTCATCATCCATGGATGCGTCCCGACAGATCTATCACGCACAGGCACACACAGAAACACATCCCCACTCTTATTGATAATATTGCAGTTCCACCCTCAGTTTGTCTAGTAGGCCTCTCCCACCATCTTTGAGAAGCAACTCCATCATCCATCCAGCACTCTACCCCTCTCCCTCCCTCTCTCTCCTCTCTCTCTACTCTCTCTCTCTCTCTGTCCCATCCTATTTCCCGTCCTTCAGCTATGTATGGATGTGGACCGATCTCCCTCAAGACATAGCTGGGTCTCTCCTTCTCAACACATATACGAGTCATTCTACCTCTATAGTGAGGCCTCTTCCTACCCCTCCCCCACCCCCCCTCCCACACACACACACCGATACATCGAGCGCTCTAGTCATGTCTCCCTGCCACACACAAACTTGACCTGTGCCCTCTGACATTCCGGTAGGCCAGTCGCCCTATATCTTTGACTTGCACACACACACAATTTCGATGGCTCTCTTCATCAATCTCGCACCCACCCACTTGATCCTCTCTTTGACTCTATCGTTATCTATGACCTCTCCCTCTCTTCTCGTGGATCGCTCGGCCCTCTATATATGATATGGATAGGCCTCCATTTCACACACATTGCATGCAAAATTTTGTTTGAGATATCATCGATACATATTCCCACAAATACATTCACGAAATCAACCTCCCCCCAAAACAAAAAACACTCACGAACGCACAAGCCATTTGTCTAGGTTTGTCTCTCTCACACACACCCACGTAGGTGGGGGACGTGCATGAAGAGAAGAGGTGCACGCACGGCGCACGTACTCCCGTCTCTTTCCCAACCACACCCGCGCGGTACACGCTGGAGCTCATTTCTATACGAAAAGGCAGCTCACATGGTAATTTGACACGTGTACTGGTTATCCACTAGATGGAGGGAGGATCGTCTACCATGGGTGAGCAAACAAATTGTGACTTGACGCGTTATGTTAAAAAAGAGGCAAACCATGTGGGGCCTACCTTAGAGGCAAGGCTCTATACACTGGAGTACTTTTGATATTTCCCGTCAACTCGCAGAACAAGGAGAAGCTTGCTTAGTACGCCGTCTCCCCCGCCCACGGGCACGGT
The DNA here is from genome assembly GCF_018294505.1 of Triticum aestivum. Classification (NCBI taxonomy): domain Eukaryota; kingdom Viridiplantae; phylum Streptophyta; class Magnoliopsida; order Poales; family Poaceae; genus Triticum; species Triticum aestivum. The sequence goes on from NC_057805.1 coordinate 443,591,714, forward strand.
GGCTCGCAGGATGAGGTGAAGCTTGCTTACTAGTAGTAGTAGTAGTATTGTACGCCTTACGCCCGCTCCCTCGCCCACGCGCGCGGTGGCTCGCAGGACGAGGAGAAATTTTTACTACTCCCTCCGTTTACTCCTCGTCCCTACTACCTTGGTTAGAGAGATTATCATATTGTTTGGAATATATATGTCCTTTAGTAGATTTCAATATGAACTACTAGTACATACTCCAAACACTGATGTATATAGACGTATTTTAGAGTGTAGATTCACTCATTTTGCTCCGTATGTAGTCCATATTGAGGCCCTGTTTGGTTCAAAAGTCCTACGACTTTTTCTAGTCCCAACTAAAAAGTCCCTACTCCTTAAAAAGTCCCTCCCTGTTTTCAGGACTAAAAAGTCCCAAGTCCCTCCCTAGAGGTTATTGAATGACCATGTTACCCCCAGTATACAGAAAAATAATAACCAAACAACACCATGGGGCAGCGAGGCAATGGGTGCAGGGAGGGGCATTGTTGGAAAAGTCCCAAAAAATACTCTCCTTGAGAGTCTTCTTCATTAAGTCCCAAAAAGCAAGTTTTAGTCCCTAGTAGTCCCTCCTGTTTGGTTAAAAAGTCTATAAGAGGGACTTTTTCTAGTCCCTACACTAAAAAGTCCCTGGAAACAAACACCCCCTGCATAAAGTTGAGACACTTATTTTGGAACGGAGGGAGTACATATTTGCTATGATCTATCAATCATTAAGATGCAATAGCATGCATGTTAGTCTCCTTTGAATTTGATGAAATGTTGCAACGGGCAACCTTGGACGCAAGATACATGTAACAGAAGTTGGAAGCTTCATAGCATTGTACTATCTCGCTGATAAATTACAGCACGTACTATACTAGTACTTCCTCCGTTCCTAAATATAAGTCTTTGTAGAGATTTCACCATGAACCACATACAGATGTATATAGATGCATTTTAAGTGTAGATTCATTCATTTTGTTCCGTATGTAGTCCACCTAGTGGAATCTCTACAAAGACTTATATTTAGGAACGGAGGGAGTACTATGTAAAGAGTTAGGTGTCGCACGGTGTCCAGAAAATATGGTGATAGTGTGAGGTGGGCCATGTAATCACTGAGCCTGCGTGTTTTCACTGCTCTTGCACTCCTCTGCCGTAAGAATGGAGAAAATTGTAATCTAGTAGTACTTCCTTTCGCTGAAAGCGTGGGACATCCAGCAGTCCTACCACCTCAGTAATAATGACCAATGAGCCATCAAATCACATAGACCCAGTAGTAAGTTGGACGGACGAAGCAACCATCACTCTTGAATCCGCTTCTCCCTTCAACGCAGGCGCCAGTGAGAGGTCGCGTCCGCTCTGCCCAGGCATGAATGCGGCACCGATTCTGTGGAGCAGCACTGACCGTTTCGGGCGGGAAGCGCGCGCGGGCAATGGAGGGGCTTTGGGTGGGCCAGGCTGGTCAGGAGCGGGCGTGGCAGCTGTCCGCCTGTCCCTACCGGACGCCCGGAAACGAGAGGATGCACCGACTCTCGCGGCTAAAATCGTACACTACACACCATCTCTCCGTAGGAGTAGGTCGATATGTCGCTCTCTCTAACACACACATGCTGTTAAACACACACACACACACACACACACACACACACACGCACACGCACACACAGGTTCATAGAATAGGAAAATCGTGCAAGTGCGAAGCCACAGGAAGTGAGATACAAATGGAGTACGTACAAGAAGCGAAGAGGTGACGAATATTCCATCAAACCTGGATTGAGGAGTAGTACTCCCTTCGTCTAGGTGTTAAGTCATCTTACGGAAATCAGATATTCCCAAAATGTTTAGGCGTCGTCCATTAACTTCACATCTCAATCCCCTCCTGGCCTCGTTGCTAGCGAGCGTTGTTACTTAGGGAGCATCTGGATCCTTAGCAAGAACAGCTTATAGCATAGCCGGGCAAGGTTAGGCGTTTGGAACTGTTAAAATATGTTAGCTTTTGTGGGCTAGAAAAACCTTGCTAGCTCAGGAGAGCCAGATCGGCTCGCTTCCAACGGCAAACTTCGCGTAGTAGTAACATAGACTAGTAACATATGCATGTTACTAGTCCAAGTTACTCACCACTATGACCAGCCTAAGCAATGTAACCAACGCTCCTTACTATGCCTTGTTATCTCCCCCGGAAACCCAATGCATGGAGCGCAACTACTCGTTGATCCGTCAAGAAATCAAAGTCGGCTTGCATGCGAGTTAATACGTGGCCCTACATGGTAGGTAAAACGGCATCTCTTAGTTGTTTGGATTAATTGTTGCGTTTAGAGACAGAAATCAGGGCTTTGATTGGAGGAATGACCGGTCAAGTTTCTCCTTCTCCTCCAATATGCTTGCACCTTGGTCCCGCTACACCTTCTAATGTGACTTATTACACCTAGACGGAGGGAGTCGTACGAGATATGGTGGCACACTAACTTAGGTCGAATACAAGTGCCCAAAATTGTGTGCATGTTATAATAAGGATTCACTTAAAATAGTACATGAGCGAACAGAGGGATCAATTGGACAGTGTTCCCGAGCAGTAGCGAGATGTGTGAGGTAAGATACACCGCTGGCGCTTTTAATTTTTCTTATTAATTTGTTTGTTTCACCCTCTGACTGGTGGGACCCAATGTACTATGTGGAGAGAGGTAAGGTGACTAAGGCTGCATTACTTCTGCGCCACTGTGGATAGTCTTACCACCAAAGCCACATGACACGATTATGGTTTAAATCCCAATGACTCCCACACAAAAAAACACGGCATGCTTGTCACACAAATGCAGGAATGTATAAAATGTTATTTTCCTCTCGTTGAACATAATGGGAGGGTTGTGTAGCTGGTTAGCCTGTTCGTTCATCAAACTTGAGGTCTCGGGTTCAATAACTACACTTGAGCATAATTCGTGCCAGGAGGATTCTTTGACTGCTCAAAATGGATGGATACGGAGCTATACAATCAGCTGCAGCCTCGGCGCTTGTTTTCTAGGGTTTGCACCCTTCACACTCTCTCCAGTATATATATACACGCTGGAGCCTCAACGCTTGTAGTTGCTCTCTTCACACTCTCTCACCCTCTCCAGATCTAAACAAGACTTCGTTGGCCTCTCTCTCTCCCCTCACTGCTGGTCTGTTTGTAGTTGCTCTCTTCACACTCTCTCACCCTCTCCAGATCTAAACAAGACTTTGTTGGCCTCTCTCTCTCTCCCCTCACTGCTGGTCAAAGAGCCGGCAGGATCCGTCCGCCGGGAAGGGAAGGAGGCTTAATGCTGTCACCGTCGGCGAGGGAGGGAATCCACTACCGGCGTAGCTGTTCACTTTCACCCAGCGGCGGCGCGGGAGGGCCTCCGACCCCTTCTTCTTCGCTGCCGTACATAGTGTGGGCCGAACGGCCTCCGGTCGCCCACCGAACCACACCCCAAGAACCTTAAGGTATAATTTACTTATTCCACATGCATTGCTCTAGCTGAATGTGGGCTTTTTCCGCTTCTGCACTCGAATCTAGGTGTTGGATCAAACAGGAAAGTAGTGGGGAAAGTTGTATACCCTGAATCTAGGACGTGGTTCAAAGAGGAAAGGAATGGGGGAAAGTAGTGGGAAAAGTTGTATAGCATGAATCTAGGACGTGGTTCAAAAAGGATAGGAAGGGGGAAAGCAGTGGGGAAAGTTGTATCGCATGAATCTAAGACGTGGTTCAAAGAGGAAAGGAATGGGGGAAAGTAGTGGGGAAAGTTGTATAGCATAAATCTAGGACGTGGTTCAAAGAGGAAAGGAAGGGGGAAAGTACTAGTACAGACTAGCTATCCAGCACCTACGTCGGTCGAAAAGGGAAAACAATGACAAACGCAGTACGCACATCTGTAACAAACTGATCTTTTGTTTTGGGGGACAAGGCTGTAGAGTTTGAGCAGGACTAGATTTGCTGCGCTCACATAGGGAAAGGTTTCTAAAGATAACAAAACTGGGACCAACACAAATATGCTCCTTGGTTGTTTGTTCTTTATTGCAATAGACTGTGCATCACCCCAGTACATCGGTAGATGCACATGGTGTTGGTGCGTCCACTGTCCCATGCAACTCTTTAGATGTTGTTAATCTAAGGCCCTGTTTGGTTAAAAACTCCCTAGTCCCTACCTGCTTGGTTCCAGGGACTAAACATGGACTAGAGGTTATTAAATGACATGCTAAAAGACAATGTTACCCCTAGTAATGAACTAATAGAGATAAGGTGTGATGCGTGGCAGGGGCAACTGTTGGAAAAAGTCCCAAAAAGACTCTCCCTCGGGGTCTTCTTTCTTTAGTCCATAATGCCCACTTTTAGTCCCTAAAAGTCCCTCCTGTTTGGTTTAGATGGGACTGACACGGAGTTTTTTTAGTCCCTCCCCCAAAATGTCCCTGTAAACAAACACCCTCTAATAATGCCGCTGGAAAATTGATGCAATGCCACAGTTAAAAGCAAATTGCATGTTTAACAAATTTTATTGTTAATATAATCTCTCTGTTAATATTAATCAATGCCACCGTTTGAGGAATGCTACTGTCTTGCTTTCTTTCCCATTTAGATAAGGTAGATGCTTCTTTTTGTTGGCGTCTGTGTCATCCACCGTTATTGACCACTAGTTGTTTCCTTTGCACCTCTTTGTAAACAGGGTTATCTACTTCACCTCGTTGCCATTGTGACCTTTTGTTGCACTGCACAAAACACTTTTGTTTTAAGAGTGTTTTGTGCAGTTCAACCAAAATGTCACACCGAAAATGTTGCTTGATTTCTTGATCTTAGTGGAACTACACAAGAGGAGATCTTACTTCCTATCCGTGTTGGCAAATTTGGTCCAGATCTTCTTCTTGTGAGTTGTTTGAATTCCGTGCCATGAGAGGTCAGTACTAGCCTTCTTTCACATGATTCTGTAGTGTGCTTTCATATGTTGTGCTACTTGTATGGTAATGTTGCTTGATTTTAGTGAACTGCACAAATGGAGACAAGACTTCCAATCTGTATGTGCACCGTAATATCCCATTGAGGTAAGATAAGGATATTTCACAACTGTTGGCCTGTATTTTGCTACTTTCATCAGAAAATTAATGTCATTGTTTAGTGCTATACTTGTGCAACCTAATTGACATGCCAAATCTTACATTGAAGGCGAAGCTTGTCTGTTATTGAACCAAGTGATGAAGGGGAAGAACAAGCGGAAGAAAAACAAAAATCAACTCCCGGTGCTGTAATGAAGCACTGGAACTATGATGACACAAGTAATGATATAGTTTTGCATCTTAATTTATTGGTATGGCTGGAACGAGCAATTTTTTTGCCACTGATTTGATGCCACTCTTAATGTAATACGTAATTATCTCTACTTGTGCAAACAGGGATCTTCTTTGAAGATACCATATATTTTAGTGGAACTGCACAAGAAGATGTTGGAAACATTAACTAATCGAGGAGTATATAGTAAGCATGGCCACCATAGTAGATAGCAACAGATGGTTCCGGAGAAGTGCTTCATCTGTATGCTCTACACAATAAGCCTCCTGACAAAGGTTGGTACTCGCCCACTGATTTCATCCATATGATTGAGCTTTGTCATCTCTATTGGTGTTGTGCTACTGTTTAGATACTGTCATCAAAAAGTGGTATTGTCCTTGAGAAGTGCTTCATCTGTGCTATTTTAAATATTTCCTTTCCTTTTTTCGAGCAAACATGGATGCTAGCATTTAGTTGTCCTCTTGTCTTTGCACAACAGGATCATCCTCCTCTGAAGAAGAATATGGAGTACGTGAAGTGACTAGTTCCGACTATGCCAGGATGAAGAAGCCCTGTCTATCTTCTCATCAGAAGGAGCAGTTGAAGGATGGTTACATTACCCCCCACAAGACCAAACTAACTTCAGCTCAGATGGACTGACAAATCTCCATTTTCTTTCTGTGATGCAAGAGTACAATGTTGTTCTAGGATTCTTTCCGGTGAGTTCCATTTTTCTAAAAGTGTGCTCTACATGGACCATGTAGGTGCCTGTTTAAACTATCAATTCATAGTACAGTTTGCTTTATACTAATCACTTTTTTTGTATTTGTGCAAACAGGGGTGCTCAGCTTGATTTCAATGGGAACTGCACAAAATGTTCATGAATACATTGAATCATTCATTTCCACCACAAGAAAGTAGGTGCCGCGCGAATTTGGTTGATTTTGGTGGAACTGCACAAGAAGAACAGCTGGTTTATTTAGCACGAGGTGCCATGTCAATGTCCGAACTGATGGCAAACCCTGCCCATTCCACAATCGTAGGCATTTGATATTTTGGAATGGGACAACCTTGTCAAATTTTGCTCATTGATTTTAGCAAGAAGACATGTGTTTGATATTTTCGAATGGGACGCCCTTTGCTATCAGCAGCGTCGATCCATTTTTTCTTTAGTTGTGAAGTAAATATTGGCTCTGACATGTGAATCGCTGAGATGCATAATCATTGATTGTTTTGAATGTTCTCTATGAAATGTCAGGTTTGTGTGTTTGATTGCAATGTACAGGAACGCTAAAAAGTTGCTCAAACTCTTTGTACTCCTTCTGTCCCTTTTTACTCCGCACATTGTGAAAGTGCATACTTTTTCTATAAGATTGGTCAAACTAGAGATACTTTGACTCCAGACAAAACTTGTATGCAGACTAGAAAGGACCGAAGGGAGTACATGTGAAACTGCTGCAAACGAGGTGATCACCCTAGGAATAATGCTAGTACGTATTGTTTTGCATGTTCATCCAATTCCAGTGAGACAAGAATTCGAACTAATCGAAATAAATTCATTCATACACGGTCGGATTTCATATAAACATGCCAGATTTCATTACATTTCATACATTCTTCAACTAAAAAGGGGTGCACTGGAGGTATAATTAATTAACCGAAGCTACCCACCTGTGTCCGGCTGAGCCGAACAGAAGCTTCAGTGACTTAACTGCAGGTGCAGTTGCGTAACTGACATGTGGCCCAGATGCCTATTGGGCCCACGTGTCAGTCAGCCAACTGCACCAGCAGTTAAGTACAAGCAGCGTAGCTCTCCGACTCCACGTCGCCGCCAAGATGCTAACCGGCCGTCAGTGGTCAACCCGCCTAGCTTGTCATAGCGATTAGGGCAACTAGGAGCCCAATGATGAGGATCCCCACATGACAAACACCTTTCTTCTTGAAGTTCGTGTGTTGCACAGCCTTGTTCTTCCCATCAAACTTTGCTTTACCATCAAACTTGCCCTTGTTCTTGAACTTGTGGGGCTGGAAGTTCTTCTTCTATACAAGATTGGCACTAGATCCTCCCTCAATTCCTCGAGCACGTGTGTCCTTTGCTCTCACCTTTTCTTCCACATCAAAAGTGCCAATGAGATCCATGAAGGACGAAGCTTAGTGATGATACCTCCGGCAACATACTTGTCCGGTAGCATACAACTGAAGTGCTGAAGTTCTCTAGCAAATGACTGTATCTCATGAGCTTGCTCAACCACAGAGCGCTCTTCAATCATCCTGTAATCATAGAATTGCTCCATGATGTACAGCTCAGTGCCAGCAACCGGAGGGTAGCAGCGGTGGCTTTACTTGGACCCGAGTGGCGGCGACCTACCGTGTTCTACTCTTCCTCGTTTTCTGTGTGGCGCGGCCTCGTTGGCAGCGGGGCGAGGCCTCGGCGGAGCCGGCGATGTCCTTTGTCTCGTTGTTGGCGGGCGGCGCCTCGGCGGAGCGGGGGAAATCCTCCCCCTCATTGCCGACAGGGTGGGGCCTCGGCGGAGCCGGCGGTGTCCTCTGCCTCGTTGTTGGCACCACGGGGCCTCGGCGGAGCAGGGCCTCGTCGACGCCAGTGGAGCGGGGACTCGTCAGAGCCGGCATTGTCCTCTGCCTCGTCCTCGGTCTCGCCAAACAGCGCCTCGCCCGCTTCATCGCCCTCTTTGTTGGCGACCGCAACCTCCGCCACCCGCATGCGGTACCGCCAGCGCTCGAGGCGGCCCTCGCGGGCGGAGCGGTATGAGTTGAGCAGCGCCTCCTGCTCCGCCCGCTCCGCGGCGATCTGCTCCTCCGCCTTTAGGTGCTCCTGGAGCAGATGGTGGTTGTAGGCGGCGTCGGCTTGCGCCTCCCGGAGCTGCTCCTCACGTTTCTGCCTCACCATGTCCATATATTGGGCACGGGCCTCGCCGATGGTCACGGTGCAATGCACCGGAGAGGATGGTGCAGAGGAGGGGTTGGCGCCGGATCGTCGACTACCATGTTCTCCATTGGGATGTCGTCGTCCTCCGGCTGCATGCCGGATGGCCAGTCGGCAGCAATGGCTGACATCTCCTTGTGGTCCGTCGTCCGCCTGTCCCGAAGAGCGCTGGAGTGTGAGGAAGCCATGGTGGGCAGTAGTGATGTGGATAAGAGAAAGCGAACGAATGCGAATGACTGCGGCTATGGCCGACGCAGCAGTTTATATAGTAATGGTGGGCAGCGGAGGGACGGACGTGTGGCGCCGGAGTCGCCGCCTCGGCAACCGCGTATCATTAATGTGGGTGGCAGAAGGATGGACGGACGACACTTGTGTCATTTGAAGGCGGAGCAATCGCCTGCACCGGGAAGCGGGGCGGGCGGCGCTGACCGTTTCGGGCGGAAAGCGCGCGCGGGCGAGGGAGGCGGTCTGGGTGGGCTAGGGCAGTCAGACTCGTGCTTGGCAGCGGGTCGGTCCAGCAGCCGGACATGCTGGCTCGCCAGCTAGCTCGCCGAGCTGAGCGACGACAATCAGACGATGGACGAAGCTTCCGACCAGGAGCCGGCACCACTGTCCAAGCCGATTCATGTCGTGTTCACCATAGAGCAGGTGCGGCCGCACTTCGACGCCCTAATGGCGGAAGAGCTACCAGCGCAGGAGGACCTGTGCTGCAACCTCCGTCTCCTCAACGAGCACTGGTGAACAAGCGAACGACAATGCCGTCGCGAACATGTGGCCCTATGATCCTGGCTTCCCGAATGAGCAGCGGGCGCTGGATCAGACCATCCGTAGGGCCCGTGAGGCCCTCTCTGTCGTCCTTCGAGTTGTTGCGCTCGCCATGGCGCCGCCGTCTCGCGTTGTCAACATGGCCAACTGACATGAGGATGAGGAGATGACTTTGGAGAGGATGACAGTGGGGACCCACCAGGGCCATAGCCGCATGTACGCAAGTGCCTCCTTATTAGTATATAAAACTATATATTTTTTGCTTCCTCCTGGTTTCCTGACATCACGGTCCCACACCATTGTCAACCTATGTAGTCAATAAACGAGAGAATTGCACAAGAAGCGGCCGACAGCTGGGACCAAGCAGCTCGAGCAGTATTTGTGTTTTTGAGGTGTGAGCACTGCAGAGATTTTCTTGAGCGATGTTTAGCCCAGATATTAATTTTTCTCCTCTGAACAACAACGAAAACATCGCTGCAGCTATTAACTGGGCGGGCTGTGGCCCGTCTAGCCCAGGCCAGATATCCAGCCCAGATATTAATTTTTTTCAAGCTGAAACTGGCTAGCCCAGCTATACTTTTTTTAGGAATACCCAGGCAAGGTCAAGTTGTTATTCTCCGCCCCGCTGGGCTGCAAATCTTTTCTAGGAGGGATGCATTAGGCTTTAAGAAATAATAAATGGGATGTAATTATAAAAATTGGGCAGTAACTATAAAAAATGCACCAAACACGTAATTACTTTATAAAATATTATTTTTGGATATTGAAAATTTTAATTTCATTAATTGTTGCGAGCGCAATGTTTTGTTGGATTTTTACGTAATATAAACTTATATTGAAATTGTATTTAATCCGACTACAAATTTCGGGATAAAAATATTTCGGATCAGATAAAAATGTGGGAAATTTTATTGAATTCTGTTTTGAACGGTTGGTTGAAATGGGTTGTACTTTTAGCAAACTGTAAATGGGTTGTAGTAAATTCCATTAGAATTCAAAAATTGGCTGCACATTCTTACAAATCTCAAATGGGCTATAAGTTCTCTGCCACACACTTGTGGCCTTACTAAGTTGACGCGTCCCCTAAAAAAAAGAGTTGACGCGTATGCAAGGCTTTGTCAACTTATAGTCAACACACGGTTCTAGCAGCAGTGGCCGTTGGATGATGCCGTGCTTCTTCTTCAATCTCGGATATTCTAGCTTCACCCGCCCAAAAAATGATACCTCCCCCTGACATCTGGGGCACACCGTTTCGGAGGATGACCTGTGGGCCTACTAAGTTGACGGGTACCAAGGGCTTTGTCAACTTAGTCAATATAAACGATTCTAGCTGCAGTGACCGTACGATGTCCATCCAACGGCCATCGTGCTTCTTCAACCTCTGGTCTTCTTGCTCCAGCCGCCCAAAGCAGCGCCGGTCGTGCCGCCTGCTCCTGCCTCCCGTGGCCGGTTGTGCTGCCGCGGAGGCCTCACCGCCCCTACTACTCCCACCGCTGGCCAGGCCATCCCTCCACTCACCCACACCCCCTGTTATTCTGCGGCGACGGCAACCTCACACCGCAGCGGAACCAGTGAACCCTCGTACTCCTCTTCGCGTGGGTATCCACTGCCGCCTCTTCCCCGGCTCCGCGTCATCCCCTTCCTAGGCCTCGCCGTCGTCCACTGCCGTGGTGCTCTTGGCGTGGCATGGTCAATGTGGTCAACGACCGAGTTCCATCGGAAGGGTATTGTACATGGAGAGGCTGACAGCTGGCTCCACGGCAGCCGCAAGGAAGTGCCTCCTTATTACGTGCAAAATAATTATTCCTCCACCTGACAGCGGGGACCCATTGGACGAGCCACCGTATTTTGCGAAAAAAACGTTTCCCCCCTGACTGCTGGGACACACTAGCTACATCTTCGCACGCAAGAAAGTGCGTCCGGGCAAAAAAAATGATTCGCCCCCCTGACTGCTGTGACCCACCAGCTACATCTTCGCACGCAAGGAAGTGCCTGACAGTCAGGACCCACCTGGTCGAAGCGTACGTAGCATTGTCATTCTGCTCGCAAACGTGTACGTACATACTGGTCCATGTAGAGGCGCGCACGTGTTGTAGTAGAGGCACGCACGTAGCATGGACACGTACGTACAGCGGCCAGTGTGCAAGAAAGAAAATACGGCCACGTACGTACATACGGGCAGGGTCTCGAACGCCTACTCGCGCATACGTACGACCAGGGCTCGTGTACATGGCTGGTTCAGAACGGAGAAACAACGTCCTTGTCGTGTTCATGGGGAGCCAACCGGCTGGGACGGAACGGAATGTGTCGTTGCGTTCATCGGGAGAGCTTGGACGGAACAGCCGATGGAAACGAGGCCTGGCGTACCACACAACGGAGGAAACGGCCTTGTGTTCGACCGGCCACGTTCGAAACGGGATCCTGTTCATCGGGAGGGGTCTGGCATACCGCAAAACGGAGGAAACGGACCTCCTACAGTCGAAACGGGGCCCTGTTGATCGGGAGGGGTGTGGCGTACAGCAAAACGGAGGAAACGGACTTGTGTTGGAGCGCTAGGTCGAAACGGGGGTCCTGTTCATCGGGAGGGGTGTGGCGTACCGCAAAACGGGACTCCACGAGATACTGTTCATCTCCACTGTCGACCCCCTCCAGCCTCCACGGGCTACTGTTCATCCACCGTCGACCTCCTCCAGCCTCCACCTACGACTGTTCATCAATGGGCTCCTGTTCATCCAGCCTCCACTGCGCGCTACTCCACCGGCTACTATTCAACCAGCCCTCTCCACACTGGCTCCTGTTCAACCACCCCTCCACGGGCTACTGTTCATCCAGCCCTCCACCGTCTACTGTTCATCCAGCCCTCCACGGGGTGGTCCTGTTCATCCAGCCCTCCACGGGGTCCTGTTCATCCAGCCCCAACCGGCTCAATCGATCGGGGTCGTGTTCATCCAGAGGCAACACAACGGGGTCCTGTTCATCCACCCCCACCGAGAACTGTTCATCCAAACCGCCCCAGCAACACTCACTGTTCATCCAGAGGCAGCATCGATCGACTGTAGTTAGCAGCAGTAGCGAAGGAATCGCTTGCGGGTTTAGTTAACAGCCATCGATCGATCGCTCGGGTTCAGTAATGTGTAGCCTACAGTGCAATCGCTCGGGTTCAGTAGGCGAATGCCTCTCTTGGGTTTAGTTAGAGCCCAACGCCTCGCACCCACGCGCGTGCGTGTACGAGAGAAACGCGCATCGCTCGGCCCCGACCACCCACCGTAACCGGGAACACCCCGATATTTTCCTAGCCATCGCTTCTACCACGGTTTTTTCCGTCATGGACGGCCCAAAGAATGTCATGCAGCTGCGTCTCCGGCCTGCCCAGGACGAAAAGCCCATTTTCTATCATGATTTTTTGTCATAGAAGTAGGAGCCCACCACATCTATGATGATACCGGGTTTTGTCACAATTATCGTCATAGAAGTGCCATAAGTATGACAGAAATTGTTTTTGTTTGGCTCAAAATGTCACGGATGTGTCTTTTTTTGTAGTGGCGGTTGCCCTTGGATGACTCTGGGTGGTCGCAGCCACGCTTCATCTCCGGCTCAGCCGCAAGCAAGGCCGGCCCCTTGCACTTCACGTCCTTAGCCTTGGCTTTCTTGTCTTCTGGGTCTGTCCCCGGGAGCTCCAGGAGGGAGAGGCGACCCTCCTCAGCTCTCGCACACCTGGTTGCCACGTTGAACATCTCCAGAGCCGCGCATAGGTCCTCGTGTATGGCGAGCTCTACCTTCATCTTGAGGTCATGGACACCATCAGAAAACGCCGAGATGGTGGCCTCGTCCGAAACCTTGGGGATCTTGAGGCGAACACTATTGAAGCGCTGGATGTACTTCTGCCGGGTCTTCCCTGGCTGCTGCTTGATGCGCTATAGGTCAGCCACAGCCGACAGGCTGTCGCGAGTGCCCTGGTAGTTGGCGACGGAACGCTCGCGCATCTTGCCCCAGGAGGAGATCGATCTCGCGGGCAGGTTCAGGAGCCACGAGCGTGCGCCATCTTTGAGGGCCATGGGAAACCAGTTCGCCATGACCTTCTCGTCGCCGTTGGCCGCCTCGATGCTCAGCTCGTAGAGCTGCAGGAACTCAGCAGGGTTGGGGGTGTTGTCGTAGCGTGGAGGCAGGTCAAGCTTCAACTTCCCCGGCCAGATAATACTGCAAAGCTCCGGACTGAAGGCACGGCAGACCGCGGTAGTCACGGGAGCCCATCGTGGAGGTGGAGCCTGATCTTGGCTCTCACGCACCACCACTGCAGGCGGCGCGCGGTCTTGACGTTGTGGTGATGAGAGTGCAGGAGCATATTCTTGCGGCCGCTGGACCTCCTGGCAGCTTTCTTCTTCACTCGCGGGCGCCCTGCACGGCGGGTCACGCCGTGGGGCCGCCCACCTTGGCCCGAGGCGACGTCTTGATGGGGAGGTGCAGGAGGTGCTCCATGGGCTATGTCGCCCGCAGCAGGCGGCGGGCAAGGGAGCGAGAGAGACGGTGCAGGAGAACCCCCAGCGACGCTGACTAGCTCGGCGATGTGGTCCAGCCAGTCTTCGTAGAAGTCGTCGACGGGGTGATAGCATAGGAGCTCGTGCGCCATGAGCAGCGCAGCCTGCGCGTCCGCCGGCGCGCGACGAGCATGAGATGACGAACCAGCCGGAGTCAGCGACGGGGTGGCCGTGCGTCCATCGCGCCGCACGGAGGGGTGCAGCAACGAAGCTTGCTGCTCGTGCCCCGCCAGGCCGGTGGTGGCGTTGGCGGCAGGCGATGGAGAACGACGGGGAGGCCCGCCGGCAGGCGCCATCTGGGCGACGCGAGCAGAGAGGGCGGCCCGCGCTCAGTACGGGCTCGACGGGCGTCAGCCATGGAAGCGGTGGGGCAGTGGCGGGTCGACCGGCGGAAGAGAGGCTCCGATGCACCACTACCTGGCGCGCCAAATGGCGGATTCAGGGTTCCGCAGACCCTTGAGAGGTTCTAACTCTGGGTGCGTGCAAAGAACTCGTCCTCCCGAGTCTGCCTACTCACTAATCTCACTGCCTAGCTCAATGAACTGGATGTAGAAGGGACATAGCAGTTTACACTGGTCCGGGCCACCTTGCGGTGTAATACCCTACTCCAGCTTTGTGGTGGATTGCCTCAAGGGGCTGAGGATGAACTAGTACAATGGTACAACGGCCTCAGGTGGTGAGGTGTTCTTGTGCTGGATGAGCTGGTGGGTGTGAGGATGGTCTGAATGATCTGTCCCCCTCTATGGTGGTGGCTAAGTCCTATTGATAGTGGCCTTGGTCCTCTTCCCAAATGTAAGGCCGGAAGGGATACCACAACGGCTGAATTTCAAGGGGGGCAACTAGTACACGCTATCCTGACAAAAGTAGTCTTCGCTAGCAAAAGCCTCTGGTCGTGACGCCATGGTGGTCGGCGATGACCTCCGTCCTGCCGTCCTGGCGGTCTTGGTCTTGTTGCACCAAAATGGAAACCTTTGGCTGATTCCTCGGGACTCCGTGCCTGCGCTTGCCTCCTTAGCGCAAAAGAGGAAATGGGTACACTGTGCCCGCTGGCGCCCGCTTAGCCTTGATCGTCATGGCTCACGTCATCTGAACCTTGCGAGGTGAGCCTTGCATAGAAATCTCCACTCCTCGGGAGCTAGCCTGAGGAGGCCGCCCCTCGAGGAGGTCTTGGGGTCATCTGACTCGCGAGGCTTGGCCCCTCACGAGTATGTTCGGTTCCATCTCCTGCGTAAGGATTAGGTAGCAGTTGTTCTATCATACCCGAAGAAATTTCATATTCAATATTTTCAGTAGGTGCAGTAGGTTGAGGGGTAGCTAATTGTGGTTCCGTTCGAGGTGAAGATACCCCGAACAAACCTCTCAAAGGATTGTTTTCCGTAGTAACAAGTGACAGTAAATTTCAGCACACTATATAAATGTTTCCTTACCAAATTCTACTTACCAAAGGCCCTTCACTCCCCGGCAACGGCGCCAGAAAATATCCCACAAGTATAGGGGATCAATTGTGGCTCTTTTTGATAAGTAAGAGTGTTGAACCCAACGAGGAGCAGAAGGAAATGACAAGTGGTTTTCAGCAAGGTAATGTCTGCAAGTGCTGAAATTGTAAGTAACAGAGTAGTTTGATAGCAAGATATTTTGTAACGAGCAAGTAATGATAATATTAGCAAAAGTGCAGCAAGATAGCCCAATCCTTTTGAGGCAAAGGACAGGCCAAAACGGTCTCTTATAGTAAGCAAAGCATTCTTGAGGGTACACGGGAATTTCATCTAGTCACTTTCATCATGTTGATTCGATTTGTGTTCGCTACTTTGATAATTTGATATGTGAGTGGACCGGTGCTTTGGTGCTGTTCTTACTTGAACAAACCTCCTACTTATGATTACCCTCCCGCAAGCATCCGCAACTACGAGAAAAGTATTAAGAATAAATTTTAACCATAGCATTAAAATTTTGAATCCAATCGGTCCCTTACGGAATAGCGCATAAATTAGGGTTTAAGCTTCTGTCACTCTCGCAACCCATCATCTATTAACTACTCCACAATTCATTCCATTAGGCCCAAATATGGTGAAGTGTCATGTAGTCGACGTTCACATGACACCACTAAGGGAATCACAACATACATACTATCAAAATATCGAACACACAGCAAGTTCACATGATTACATGCAAAATGATTTCTCCCGTGACCTCAAAAACAAAAGTAACTACTCACAAATGATAATCATGCTCAATATTAGAGGGGTATTAAATAGCAAAATGGAACTGGACATATAATCTTCCACTGAATAAACCATATAGTAATCAACTACAAGATGTAATCAACCCTACTAGTCACCCGCAAGCACCAATCTATAGTTCCGGTAACAAGATTGAACACAAGAGATGAACTAGGGTTTGAGATGAGATGGTGCAGTTGAATTTGTTGATGGAGATTGCCCTCCCCAAGATGGGAGAGTTGTTGGTGATGATGATGACGGTGATTTCCCCCGGCGGAATCGCTCCACTTTAGGGCAAAAGTGCTCCTGCCCAAGTTCCGCCTCAAGACAGCGGCGCTCCATCCCAAAAGTCCTCCTCTTATTTTTTTTTCTAGGTCAAAATGGCTTATATACCAGAAGATGGGCACCGGAGGTGGGCTTGGATGAGCACAACCCACCAGGGCGCGCCTGGGGGCCCAGGCGCGCCTTGGTGTCTTGTGCTCACCAGGGTGGCCCCCACTGGTACTTATTTGCTCCAATATTTCTCATTTATTGCATAAAAAATCCTCATGAAGTTTCATCTTGTTTGGAGTTGTGCAGAATAGGTGGCCTGACGTAGCTTTTCCAGGTCCAGATTTCCAGCTGCCGGAATTCTCCCACTTTGTGTGTACGTTGCATATTATGAGAGAAAAGGCATTAGAATTACTCCAAAAAGAATTATTATGCATAAAAACATCATAAATAACAGTAGGAAAACATGATGCAAAATGGACGTATCAATTACATCTTGTAGTTGATTACTATATGGTTTATTTGGTGGAAGTTCAGATCCATTATGCTATTTAATACCCCTCTGATCTTGAGCATGTTTATCACTTGTGAGTAGTTACTTTTGTTCTTGAGGTCACGGGAGAAATCATGTTGCTAGTAATCATGTGAACTTGATATGTGTTCGATATTTTGATAGTATGTATGTTGTGATTCCCTTAGTGTTGTCGTGTGAACGTCGACTACATGACACTTCACCATATTTGGTCCTAAGGGAATGCATTGTGGGGTAGTAATTAGATGATGGGTTGCGAGAGTGACAGAAGCTTAAACCCTAGTTTATGCGCTATTCCGTAAGGGACCGATTGGATCCGAAAGTTTAATGCTATGGTTAGAATTTATTCTTAATACTTTTCTCGTAGTTGCGGATGCTTGCGAGGGGGTTAATCATAAGTAGGATGTTTGTTCAAGTAAGAAAAACACCTAAGCACCGGTCCACCCACATATCAAATTATCAAAGTAGCGAACACGAATCGAATCAACATGATGAAAGTGACTAGATGAAATTCCCGTGTACCCTCAAGAACGTTTTGCTTATATAAGAGACCATTTTGGCCTGTCCTTTGCCTCAAAAGGATTGGGCTACCTTGCTGCACTTTTGTTACTATTACCGTTACTTTCTCGTTACAAATTATCTTGCTATCAAACTACTCTGTTACTTACAATTTTAGCACTTGCAGACATTACCTTGCTGAAAACCACTTGTCATTTCCTTCTGCTCCTCGTTGGGTTCGACACTCTTACTTATCGAAAAGGCTACAATTGATCCCATGTACTTCTGCAGCGCGCGTCTTCGGCTACCTCAACACTTCTTCAGCAATGGTGCCAGGTGACATTTTTTGGTTTGTTCAGTTGGGACCGCCCCTCAGGCTGCATTATCCCCAAGACATGTGGGTCCGTCCCTACGGCATGTATGGTTCTTTGCATTTACTAGAACTGGCTTTACCCTATCCATGAGTTGCTTTATGATATCACCTGTCTGTCCGGTGCTTCATCGCCATGAACGTTGTACGCCCTTGCAAACCCACCCACGACTGCGTCATGATTAAGGACTGGCACGGCGCCTGTGCTCGGGTCCGTCCCTACAGCGTCGCTAAACCCAAGTGGCTGAGCCCTGGCTCGCGGGCTAGCTCCCGTGCACGTCACCTCCCATGGTCCTTGGTGCCTTGTTCTCGCATGAGCTAATCAGGGGCAGATAAGTTAGGGCGCGCGACCCGGTGCCTCGCCGCCGCGGGAGCCGCGCGCCGGTTGTCTTTCTTCAGGACTTTCGCATGAGAAGACTGGGCACGGCATGTGTGCTTGGTTCCGTCCCTGCAGCGTCGACAAACCCAACGGCTAACCTCTGTCTAGCGGGCCGGCCCCGTTCACGTCACCTCCTGGGGTCGTTGGTGTTTGGCTTTCTCATGCGATAACCTCCGGAGATTCACTCGGTGCAGGTTGCCTAACCATCTCGCAGGACCATCTCAAGTATTCCGAACCACATTCAGGCGCAACCCGCCTAGAGGTAGGGCCTTGTGAGTCCTGCGCTGGCTCACAAGTGGCCATACACACCTCCTCCAGCCCTGCCTTGCAAGCCACGTGTCAGGGCGGGGCTGTACATGCCCCGTAGTCTCCCTCAAAGGGAGCTCCCACCCATGTGTCAGTGGAAGCCCCATGCTCCGCGCTGGCGGACGACACTGTTGAGGAGCGTCTATGCCCGTGCAAGAGCGGAAGCGCCATGTTCCACGCTGGTGATAAACAACTGAGGGCAGCCTAGCGGCTGCACTAACCTCTGGAGAGCCACACGGCTTGATGTTCAGCCTCACCGCGCCACTTTTCCCTCGGGAGAGTTGTGCGAGTGGGCTGGGCATGGGGGCTACGCTCAGGTCACGCCTGGCGTACACCACCTCGCCAGGTCCCTTGGACCCGGTCTTTGTGCACCCCTGCCGAGCGAGAGCCCGGCGAGGAAAGGAATGGTGGTCTGTTCGTACGTCAAGGGGGACCCCTGAGCATCGTGACTCAGGAGCCTAACTGGGCACGTAGCCCCTCACCCCTTTGTCTCGTCCTGGTGATCCGGACAACCCAATGGCGGTTGAGGTATGCGCGGGGCCGGTCCCTGCCGACGCAGAACGCCAAGACCTACTCCCACATCTCCTTCCCGAGGGTTGTTCGTACGTCAAGGGGGACTCCTGAGCATCGTGACTCAGGAGCCTAACTAGCCACGTAGCCCCTAACCCCTTGGTCTCATCCTGGTGATCTAGACGACCCAATGGCGACTGAGGTATGCACAGGGCCGGGCCCTTCTGACGCAGAACACTAAAGCAAACAGAAAGGAAATCGCAGAACCCTAGCAAATTATTACAAAACACACTGTCTCTTAAAAGCTCAGAGCACAAGTTCTTACGCCTCCACGAGGCACGATAAATGTTGCAGGACTGGAACAGGGAGAAGCGTCGCCTTGGGTTTCTTCCTCAGCCTTGAGCACCGCCGTTGCCCGCCTGAGCAGGCCCACCATCGACAATGTCGCCACCGTCCTTGCCATCAGCCGTGGCCGCGGGGTCGATGGCGAGGAACTTCTGCAGCAGGGCCTCCACCTGTCCCTCCACGGCCTTAGCAGTAGCGTCGTGGCGCTCAGGGTCCACAGGTTCGAGCAGCGCGCCAAGGTCGAAGCTGGGGTCCTGAAGATGGAGGTGGCTGAAGATGCGCATCGCCTCTGAGGTGAAAAGCGCGCGGGCCTCGCCCTCCATCATGGGGCCCACTCTGACAACGATGCCCTCGAGCGCCGCGGCAAGCTTGGGGAGCAGCCCGGCGGGGCCTTGCTCCGGAGTCGCCATCGGCTTCTCGTACCCATCCCCGTAGAGGTCCTGTAGCGCATTGCAGGACATCTACTCGAGGGAGACAAAGTCATCGCGCCCCACGGCGGCAGCCTCCTCAGTAGTAGCGAGGAGCTTCTCCCTGGCCTCCAGCCGAGCTTTGTCCTCGGAGATGAGCTTGGCGTGGGACGCCTGGGCCGCCTCCACCTCCTCCTTCAGTTTCTCCAGGCGGTTGCGCTCCGTGGCCCGTTCCTGGGCCACCTGCTCCAGCTCGGCTTCGCGGTCGATGACCGCAGCCTCCCGGGCTTTCAGCTTCTCCTCCTGCTCCTCGAGTTCGCGGGTGCGGGTGGCTTGCTCATCGCGGAGGGCCTTCAGCTCGGCCTCCGCCGCATGACAGCGCTGCTCGGCGGCAGCTGCGTCTTTCAACTCCACGTCGCGAGCGGTCGTGGCCATGCCGGCCACCTTCCTGCCCTCCTCGGCGGCAGCCTCGGCCTTGCCCCAGGCCGCTCTAACGGATGAGTCAGCCTGGAGCCACCCCGGGACCAGCTCCAGGCGCCCTGACGCCCTACGCCGGTCGGGGCCCCGAAGATCGTCTCGGAGCCGGTCCAGCGCGGAGAAGGCCTCCTCTAGAGCATCGGGCATGGCAGAAGAACCACGGCCTGCCGGCGTGATGGCTGGGGGAGGAGACGGCATTGACGTCAAGACTGGCGGAGCAGCAGCAGCAGCAGCAAGGATGGCCGTCAGCAGGCGCGCTGAAGGCGAGTGCCTCCGGAGTCGGCTTGGCCACAGGGGCGGTCTTCTCCTGAGGCTGGGACCCTGAGCCTTGAGAGGGCAACCCTGCCGCAGGAGGACGCAAGGCAACCTCATCTCCCGCGCTGGGGTTGCTGCGGCCGTGGCGGCCCGCTCGGCCTCGGAGGCCCTCACCTCTTCCTTCTTCCTCTTCACCGCCAGCAGCAGCCTAACCGCCGAAAGGAAAATGTCTGAGCACTATGTTAAGAGCGGGAAACAAAGTTAAGGTGAAGAACTTACTCGTCGTCGACGACGTACGACCTCTTCCTGCTTAGGAGTGCGGCGCTCCCGAGCTTCCTTGGCACAGGCTTCACCGCATCTTCAGGGGCGGACAAGCGTGCGGCCGGCTCTGCAACTGTGGCGGCCGGCGGCGAAGTGGAGGCGGCTGACAGCGAAGAGGAGGCACCGCCCTGGGGAAGAAGTGCCGACCTGTCCTTCTTCGGGGTCCCCTACTTCAGCCTCTTCAGAAGGGTGCGCCCAGACCTCGTGGCAACCCCGGTGGAGCGCGGCGACCCCTCGACCAGGCGCTCGCCGGTGTCGTCGTCATCAGAGAAGGCATGGAGGAGCTCGCTCTGCCGTGGGGGGGAGGTCTCCCCCACCCCCTCCAAGGTCGCCTCCGAGTCCTCTTTCCCCTCCTCCCCGAAGAGATCGCCGGAGGACACCAGCACCGGGGAGCTCGGGAGCTGGGAAGGCTTTAGTGGCACGAGCCCCCGCTCGTTGAACACAGGCATGGCGGCGGCCACCTCCTCCCCGTCGTCACAGCGGTACAATGGGAGATGGGTTTCTGGGGGGCTGCCCAGGTCCTTCTTGAGCAAGGTGCGCACGGCCTTGCTCAGCTCCTCGTCAGACAGGTCACCCGGGCGCAACCGAAGGTCGTCTTCCGCGCCCTTGAAGCTCCACGGGGTGCGCGAGTGCGCGTGGAGCGGAGCCAGATGCTGCGTCAGGAACTCCTTGATGATCATGGCCCCTGTCAGCTTTGCCGCCTTCAGGTCAGCCGTCAACTTCTCCAGCAACCGCTCCACCCAGGGGTCGGTGAGCTTCTCTTGGGCCCACCGGTCCAGCTTCGTCGGGAAGACGGTCGGCAGCTCCAGCCGGGTGTGGGAGCGCTTGGTGTCCATGAAGATCCACTTGTGCCGTAAGTCTTCCACCTTCTTCCCGGCCCTCGAGATCGCGTTCCTGCCATGAGCCGCGATGAAGCTGGCGCACCCGGAGCAATGGGAGTCGCCCATCCAGAGGTAGAAGAAGTGGCGGAAAAGCGCGACGGAGGGCATCACCCCCACAAACACCTCGCAGTAGAAGGCAAAGATAGACAGGAGGAGGATGAAATTGGGATGAAGGTGAAGGGCGTGGATCCGGTAATGGTTGAGGATGGCAAGGAAGAAATTGGAGAAGGGGGGACGAGCCCCGCGAAGACGTTGTGCAGAAAAAAGGGTAAAAGGTTTCACCCAAGGTTTCCCGCATGGCGGAGCCGACCCCGAGTGCCGTCTCCCCTCCCTCATTGCCGCCGCACGCCGTCAGCGGGAGCACGGCGGCAAGGTGCTTCTCCTTAGCATCGGAGGACGCGCTCAGGGCTGGCTCGAACCAGGAGGCCGAGCGTGTAGCAGGGGCTGACGACTTCGCCTTGTCGGTGACCATCGGTGACGAGTTCCGGGAAAGGATTCAGCAGATCTGGAGGCGCTCTGAGCAGAGTGAGAAGGGGATCTTGAGCAAGATGAAGGGAAGGAAATGAAGGCTCAGCGGCAGGCGCCATCCTTTTTTTCAGCCCGGAGCAGTTGCCGAGACCGCGTGGGGAAGCGGAGACGCCCACATCCCATCAAGTGCCACGCGTCGACCAAGGCCGCTGGCGATTGGGGACCGCAACGCTCAGCCCTTGCCCTTTGGCTTCGCCTCGAAGCCAAGTTCGAGCGCCTTGGGCCCGAGGGCTACTGCCGGCATTCTGGGACCCGGGGTACCCATACTTGCCTGCCTACGGCCCATGGCGTGGCTCCTTCGATGGCCTAGTATGGCCCACCTTCAGCATCAACAAGACCCTCACGAGGGGCCAAGCTTCACGAGGCAGACGACACCAAGACCTCCAGAAGGAGCGGCCTCCTCAGGCCGGCTACTGAGGAGCGGAGATTTCTATGCAAGCCTCACCTCGTGAGGTTCAGATGACGTGAGCCGTGACGACCAAGGCCAGGCGGGCGCCAGCGGGCGCAGGACAGCAGTTTCCTCTTTGGTGCTAAGGAGGCAAGTGTAGGCGCGGAGTCCCGAGGAATCAGCCAAAGGTTTCCATTCCCATGCAACAAGACCAAGACCGCCAAGACAGCGGGACCGAGGTCATCGCCGAGCCCACCACGACGTCTCGACCATAGGCTTTTGCAAGCAGAGACTACTTTTGTCAGGATAAGATGTACTAGTTGTCTCCCTTTGAATTTGGCCGTTGTGGGATCCCTTCCCGCCACCATTTTGGGGGAAGAGGACCGAGGCCACTATGAATAGGACCTGGCCACCACCATAGGAGGGGATCCAGATCATGGAGGAGATCCAGATCACTCAGCTCATCCTCTCCCCCACCAGTTCAAGAACACACCTCCTAAGGTCGTTCTTCCACTATACTAGTTCATCCTCAGCCCACCTCGAGGCCAATCCACCACAAAGCAGGAGTAGGGTTTTACACCGCAAGGTGGCTTGAACCTGGGTAAACTGCCGTGTCCTCTTTCCTTTGAGTTCGGCGAGCTAGGCCGTGGGACCGACGGGTTGGCAGACTGGGAAGGTTGAGTTCTTCGCACGCACCCCAGAGTTCGAATCTATCTAGGGTTTGCGGAGCCCGAAATCCGACAAAATTGCCTAGTAAGGATGAAATAATTGGTATTGCTTCTATTGTTGTGCCACCTACTGATCCTCTAGAACAATATCTGCTAGACCATGAAAATGATTTACATATGCATGAAAGAAATGAAATAGATAATATTTTCTTTGAACAACATCCACTGCTTAAACATAATTTGCCTATTGAAATTCTAGGAGGTCCTCCTCCACCTAAAGGCAATCCTGTGTTTGAATTAAAACAATTGCCACACACTTTGAAATATGCTTATCTTGATGAGAAGAAGATATATCCTGTTATTATAAGTGCTAACCTTTCAGAACATGAAGAAGAGAGATTACTGAAAGTTCTAAGGAAGCACCGAGCTCCTATTGGATATACTCTTGATGGCTTAAAGGGCGTTAGTCCTACTCTATGTCAGCACAAGATTAATATGGAACCTGATGCTAAACTCATTGTTGATCACCAACGTCGGTTAAATCCGAAGATGAAAGAAGTGGTAAGAACGGAAATATTAAAACTTCTGGAAATAGGTATAATCTATCCTATAGCTGATAGTAGATGGGTAAGTCCTTTTCATTGTGTCCCTAAGGAAGGAGGTATTACTGTTATTCCTAATGATAAGAATGAACTTATTCCACAGAGAATTGTTACAGGCTATAGAATGGTAATTGATTTTAGAAAATTAAACAAAGTAACTAGAAAAGATCATTACCCTCTGCCTTCTATTGATCTAATTCTAGAAAGATTATCTAAGCACACACATTTTGCTTCCTTGATGGATACTCTGGTTTTTCACAAATACCTGTTTCGCAACCTGATCAAGAAAAGACCACTTTCACTTGTACCTTTGGAACTTATGCTTATAGACGTATGCCTTTTGGTTTATGCAATGCACCTGCTACCTTTCAAAGATTTATGACTACTATATTCTTTGATTTTTGTGAAAAGATTGTTGAAGTTTTCATGGATGACTTTTCTGTTTATGAGAAGTCTTTTGATGATTGTTTAAGCACTCTTGATCGAGTTTTGCAGAGATGCGAGCAAACAAATCTTGTCTTGAATTGGGAGAAGTGCCACTTTATGGTTAATGAAGGTATTGTTTTGGGCCATAAAATTTCTGAAAGAGGTATTGAAGTGGACAAAGCTAAGGTTGATGCAATTGAGAAAATGCCATGTCCTAAAGATATCAAAGGTATTCATAGTTTATTAGGTCATGTTGGTTTCTATAGGAGGTTTATCAAAGACTTTTCTAAAATTTCTAGGCCCCTTACAATTTTTTTGCAAAAGGATGTTCCTTTTGTTTTTTATGATGATTGTTTCGAAGCCTTTGAAACACTCAAGAAAGCCTTAATTTCTGCATCTATTGTTCAACCACCTGACTGGAACTTGCCTTTTGAAATTATGTGTGATGATAGTGATTATGCTATTGGTGTTGTTCTAGGACAAAGAGTTGACAAGAAACTAAATGTTATTCACTATGCTAGAACTACTGCATGATGCTGCTAACGTGACACTACGATTAGAGACCCTTCGACGAAACTGTGTACAATGCAATAATCACAAACAGTGGTGTAAAAAACCGTCAAAAAAGGTGCAAAACATTTGCGATGATAGATGCATCAAACACGGTTCAGATTTTCGTTGTGTGTGCGATGGAAGGCATACGGTTCAGTTCAATTAACTGTTTGCGATGAGGAGGAACAAAAGAAACAGGCAGCCAGATGAAGGTGTGTGCGATATACAGCATACGGTTCACTCGGATGAACTGTTTGTGATTAGGCAAAACAAAAGAAACGGTCAGCCAGGTCAAGGTGTGTGCGATATATGGCATGCGGTTCACTCGGATGAACTATTTGTGTTGAGACAAGAGAACAGAAACGGTTCGATATAACAAGATGTGTGTGATACGCGGCAAATAGCTCTGTAATCAGAAATGTGTGCGAAGACCGATAATAACACAGACGGTTGCTGCTAATATGACATGTGTGTTGTGCGATGGGATTGCATACAGAACAACAACATATAGATATACACACACTTATAAGGACATGGTTGCATAACCAAATTAAACACCCACTTACATAGGTGGCTACTACAACCATGGCATTTGCACACACCAAAGTTAACTATTACATGCATAATTACATAGGTGGCTACTACACACATGAAATTTCCACACACCAATAAAGTAAACTATATATTATATGCATGATTAACTAGCATAAACGATCATCTGATCATCATCTACTTCTTGTGACGCTTGCTTTGCTTGTGGCTCGATCCGGGCTCATCAATTTGGGTAACGAGGCACTTCCTCATGTCAATGATCCGCCTGTGCATCTCGTAGCATGTGTACACGCTCTTGGCCGCGAACTTGAGGCGAGGTTCATCTAGTTACCGCATCCAGGCCCTGTGCCAGGATACGGGACTTGTTCTCTGGGCATCCAACTTCATCTTTTCGTAGTAGGGGTCGATGATGGCTGAGGCGAGTTCAACCAGGGAGTTCTTTGTGCTGCTCCAGACCCTGTAGTGCTCACAGATTTTGACAAGGTTCTCGCAGGCCAAGCCCGTAACCCTGAGGGCTTTTACATCGTCGGTGGTTTCCATCGTGGCGAACTTGTAGTTGGTGCTGTTGACAAACCTGTTGAAATGGTCGCAAGGCTCTGTGGCCATGCAGTAGTGGTAGATGAGGACATGATGGCGCACACACAACTGGGAGGCGGCAACCTTCTGATCTATGTCAGGATGACCGGCGGTGTACTGGAGGTCGATGCCGACCACCTTGTACTTGTCTCAAGCAAGCAACTGCTCAACGCTGTTGATGTAGTCGTCCACCACAGCCGGGTTGATGGTTTACACCACCGAGAGATCTGTCTCCCTCGCGTGGGTCTCCACTCTATGCTCGTCGAACTCCATTGGAGCGCCGCTAGACGTCGTGGGTGTGCTTGTTGTGTTGCGGGGCGCGATCGAAAGGTTGAAGACACAGTTATAATGGCCGCGGGAATTAAAGGGGAAGCCGGACGGCCAGGAATATCGGCAGGCCCTGATGGCAGTTCTAATTTGTAGCATGTAACTCCATTGTGCCGCACATAACTGCATCGCATGGCAACGTGCGCGGCGCAACCGCATGCATATGGGCCCGCCGACGTGATCGTGCGCACGCCCAACCGCTGGCAGAGCGTGCCCAAATTCAAACATTGCATCGGGATGCCCATGTATCGATTAGACAAAACTGTGTGAGCAAGGCGGGCGGCAGTCCAAGGCTGTCTCGCTTCCCGGTGAGAACGACTGCTTAATCTATGAATGAAATCTATGCTTAATTACTGAATTTTAGTTGCAAAAATTAGATAGTGCTATTGATTTTTAGCTGCATATTTTGACAAATCGCAGTGTCTCTTGGCTTAGCGCCGAAGTCTGGCTTTAATTTGCATACCGTAATCTGAACCATTTGCGTTGAAGAGATGCACACTTCCTGCGTTGAACAGCTTGCATGCTTCCCGGTGAGCCTGCGCACCGGACTGCGCTTGCACACCTCCCGTTCAGTCAAGCAGTTGTCTGCACGGCACCTCCTATAGCCATAAAAACCAAGACACGTGGGGTTACGTGAATGGTTAACAGAACGCACACGGTTTTAATTATACAAACATTTATGATATTAAAGTGGTAGCTATTTTTTCAAAATGCCTTTGTTGGTTGTTATTCGAGTGCGTCTTCTCTCAAAATGGACACGAAAAATACCACAGCATGTCGGCTGCCATTCCATGATAGCATGCCAAGTTTCAAAGGAGTTTTGGATTTATTAGAATTTAAAAACCAGGTATCTCAACATTTTGCCGGCAATCAACAGTGCCCTGGTGTTTGAAATTCATTCTCATTTCTTGCATGGGACCTAAGCATGCACCCAAGGACACATATTTGATTTTTCAACCAATTTAGATGCACTGGAGCATGTGCATGTATTTCAAATTCGAATTATGCACATAAAATGCCAAGAAAACCCAGTTAATGTATAAAAATGTCCAAACGAACGCTAAAAATTCCAAAACTTACCACAACACTCGTGTTGTTCTATGTTGACACTAGAAAATTGTGACGCCCGGATAATTAAGTAACAGTAATCCTATGTTAATGGCGCCAGGTCATCACGATTACTGTTGTTAAACTCACGTTGGTTCGAATCTGGTCCAAATTCAAATTTAAAATAAAGTCAAAAATAAAATTTTCAAATGTCAAAGCTAAAATGTTCAAGGTGTTGCAAATATTCCATAACTAATTATAGTGGTGAACCAACAGTTTTTGCAAAGTGTCTTAATGCCCTAAACTAATTAAAGCAGTAACTAGTTAGAAGAAAAAGGAAAGAAAATGCAAAGTAAATAAAAAGAGAAAGGCCCCTGACTCCTCCTGGGCCTCGGCCCACCCCCACCCGAGCCAGCCCACCTAACCCCCCCACCGGTCTCCTTCTCCCCTGTTCCCGTGGCACGGTGGCTACAGGGGCATGGTTAACCCGACAACCTCGCCGGCGTCGCCGCGGGGAGGATAAGGCCGCCACCCGCGCCTCCTCGGGCTCCTCCTCCTGCCACTCCACTCACCCCACTCCCTCTGGACCCTCTCTCTCCCTCGTCGCTCTCTGCCTCGCGCGTCTGAGTGCTGCCATGGACGCGCCCCGGTGAAGCTCGCAGCCACCCCGGGCCACGAGAAGGCGTCCGGGAGCTCCTTCGTGGTCAGATCCATCACCACCCCAAAGGGCTCGAACTAGGAGGCCCTGAGCACTCGCCATCGGTCATCTTCTTCGCATCCGGTCATCACTTCCCCGCCCCAGATCTCCTTCCTCAGCGCTTCCCCGGCCTCCCGAGCACGTCATCGAGAACCGCTGGGAGGCCCTTCCCCGATTCCCCTTGTTTCCCCTTTGATTCCGTTGCAGTAGTCGCCTGTACGAGCCGGCGGCCGCCATGGCCGAATCTCAGTGTCCGCGTACCGTGTGCCTGCTGCTCCTTGCGCTGCTCTGTTTGCTGCCTCCGCTCTACTAGTACGATGTTGCTGCCTATTGCTGCTCCTCTGCCCCGCTCGCCGCTCGCTACCGCCCGCGTGCCCTGCTCCGGCTACTGCTGCTGCGTGCTGCGGCGCGGCCTACTACAGCCGCTTCGCCTGCGCACGCCCACCCTTCACCCACACTGCGCGCCCAGCTGCGCGTTGGCCGCGCCCCGGGCGTGCGAGCATGCCCGCCTCCCAGGTGATGCGCTGCTGCATGCTGCTGGGCCTGCTGGCTACAGCCGCCGGCGTCCCTGCATTATGCGTGCGTGCGTGCCCGCATCCCGGCCTACTGCTTGCACCATCGCTGCTTTGCTGTTGCTGCCGCTACCTGCTGCTGTCACCGCGTACTAGCTCCCATTGCCACCCGTGTATGCCGGTGCTCGCCGCTGCTGTCCCGCACTCACCTCGGCTGCGGCCGTGGCCATGGCCAAGTGCCTGTGCGTTCAAGTCTGTTTCAATGTCAAGTAGGCCGCACTTGTACTATTCATTGGTTGACCAGTCAATTGTTGACTGAGTCAAACCCAGCCCCTGGCCCCACCGGTCATACATAGTGGGTAGGTGTTGTTGTGTAAAAAAGGTATTCACTGTTTCTAACTCGAATTAGAATGAATCCAGGAAATCATTTAAACTTCAGAAAATCATAGAAAATAATCTGTAACTCGGATGAAAAAGTTTTATACATGAAAGTTGCTCAAAACGACGAGATGAATCTGAATAAACTGTCCGTTCATCTGCCACGCGTCCCTAGCATAGAGAACCTACAACCATCCCCCTCCGGTTTGTCTGTCAGAAAATGCCGGACTTCGGGAAAACATTCCCGGATGTTATCCCCCTTCGTCGGTATCGAGTAACACTACGTTAGAACACCCTTAGCACCGCATATCGTCATGCCATGCTTAGTAATGCATCTGTGTGCTCCGTCTTTACTGTTTCTTTCCCCTCTTCTTCTCTGGCTCCCCCGAGACTGCTGCTGATGCCCCTGTGATCGACTACGTCGACGACGACTCTTCTTCCCTTTCAGCAGAGCTTCCAGGCAAGCCCCCCCCTTTGATCATCCCGATATCACCCATTCCATTCTCTCATGCTTGCTTTAGATTTTTGCTACTGTAATTGATTGCTCCTATTCTGATGCATCGCCCGCTTCTGTTGTTGTACCTTACCTGCTTATTCTAAACGGCTTAGTATAGGTTGGTTAGTGATCCATCAATGACCCCCACCTTGTCCTTGTTTCCCCTGCTTCATAATCGACGACTCGATCAATGTCGGGGGGTGAACCCCAGGCAGGCAACGGAACCCGGATCCTTTTCAAAAGCAACGGGGCCAATGACTCCCCTCAAGCCGGCTCACGCTTGGCCGGGTCACCCGACCCAGCCAAGCCCCTTGACCCGGCCGAATTCCTCAACCCGGCCCCGACAGCTGGCGCAAGGCAGCCAAACCCGGCGCACCAAGACTTCTCCAACAAGCCAGCTCCCCTTTGGCGTGTTCCCCAACCCGGCCATGGGTCAGCTCCCATCCCATCCAGGCCGTACGATGGGACGAGTCTTCATTCAGAGATGAGCAAGGCAATAGTGCCCCTCCCATGCCCCTGGTCAGCCGGGCGTGGCAACAGTGCCCCACCTACCCGCTGACTAGGGTTGGGGTGGCTACAGTGCACACGTCGTCACTGCTAACGCCAGCAAGCGGTGACCTGACAGAGCGCCACTGTAGCAGACTCAACCCGGCCACTCCCTGACGATCGACAAGACGGCAAACAGTGCCCCTACACCCGGCGGGTCCCATGCTCGGAGAACCCGGCGGGTCCCAGCACCGGCTTCCCGGACGATGACAACCCGACCCCACAGCCTTGTAACGTTATCACTGTACCCCTGGGGGGTTAGCCTATAAAACCCCCCAGGAGCCCTCATGCATACGGGCAAGCAACTTGCATGCACCACAAGAACACATTCACACACACCCAGGAGAAGGGAGTAGCCTAAGCCCTGGCCAGCCTTCCTTCTTGTTCCATACAGCTCTAGGAGCGACTCTGTACTATTACATATAAACCACACTCGGCAGGACTAGGGGTGTTAACTCTCCGGAGAGCCCCGAACCTGGGTATGTCTTGCGTCCCGCGCTCACTCATGCCGACCTCGCCTCTGAAGCCCACCAGTGCCCTCGAGCCTCCTCCTCTCTTTAGCCATCCCTTGGCATCTGCCGTGCGCCCACCACGACAGTTGGCGCCCACCATGGGGCAGCTCGAGGTCCTGGCCGGAAGCATGTTCCAGACAGGGCTCCCCTCCGACTCCGACGAGCCCGTCACGCTGGCGGACGACGTCATCGACGCGCTCGCCGCTTCCTTCGCCGCACTGCACATCTCCGACGCGCCCGCGGCCGATGAGTACCCCAGCGAGGTACTTGACTTCTCTGACTCCCCTTCTCCCTCGGCGGCGGTACTCCCGCCAGAGGAACGGACCTCTGCGTGGAGGTCTTCATCACTGATATCGGCGCCTCTTCCTCGTTCAGCGCGGCGAGGAAGGCCGGCGAAGCCAGGGCCGCAGCGGACCGGGCCGGCTCGCCCAACCCGCTGTGCGCCACGATGCAGAGCCTTCATGTCCCCATTGCCACCGACGTCAACGCCTCCAACATCGTTGAGGCCCAGACTCGGCTCGAGGAGGACCGCCAGCGCCTGCTGGACCTGAACGAGACGCTTGCCGCCATGCAGCGACGCCTGGACTCCGCTCAGTTGGAGCGCAACGCCGCCTACAGCTTCACGCCCCCCGCGGCCGAGCCAAGCCGGGTCGCCGACATGCGATCCTGGGCAGGCGAGGCCGCGCCTTTGGCGTCATCCCGCCCTTCTACGAGACTCCCGTGAAGAACATGTGTGCCGCCCAGGCGGCCGCAGTCGGTCTGGGTCAGCTCGCGGGCAAGGAGCTGAAGGAGCGCCTCAAGCGGGTGAACGACCTCCTCGACGCGGCCAACGCGCAGCAGGACCGCCTCAACCAACTCGCCAAGCCGGTGGGATCCAGCTCCCTCCGTGCCGACGGACCCGGCGACCACCAGAGCACGGCGTCTTCGCCATCCGGCGAGGTGCACTCCGGCCGCACCCGGACCCGGCGCAACCCCGCCCCGGCGACTGCCGGCGGCTTGGGCGACGAGCCGGCCTTGGAAGACCGACGCAGGCTCGACCCTCCACTCCAACCCGGCCGACGTCCGGCTTTGTTCGACCCGGCCCCCCGCAGCGCGGTCGCCAGCCGGCTGGGCGCGCGCGCCATCGACGACACCGACGCCCGCTACCGCCTCGACCAACTCGCCCTTTCCTAGGAGCTGGAGGAAAGCGGCCCCGTCGGGCCAGCGTGCTTCGGCCCGCGCATCCGGGACGAGCCCTTTACCAAAGGGTTCACGCTTCCCTACGACACCCCCAAGTACAACAGCACCGTGAAGCCGGAGGACTGGCTCACCGACTACACCACCGCCATCGGCATCGCCGGCGGCAACCACCGTCTCGCCGTGCGCTACGCGCTGCTCATGCTCTAGGGGTCGGCCCGCACGTGGTTGAACAGCCTGTCGGTGGGCATCATCAACACGTGGGTCGACTTCGAGCAAGCCTTCGTACGCAACTTTACAGGGACCTACCGGCGACCCGGCCGCCCCAGCCAGCTCGCCATGTGCATGCACGGACCGGCGAAAACCGGATGCGAGTACCTCGCACGCTGGACCTAACTCCAGAACAGCTGCGAGGGCGTCCACGAAGTCCAAGCAATACAGTACTTCGTCAATGGGTGCCGGGATGGCACCCTCCTCAAGCACAAGCTCTTACGCTCCGAGCCGGCCACCATGGCCGCGCTCATGGTGACGGCAGACATGTACGCCAACGCCGACTCCGCCATGAAGATCCAGGTGGCACTAGATGAAGCCGGCAAAGCAAAGCCGGTTCCCCCTCCGAAGCCGGCCGGCGAAGGAAGCCGGCAGCAGCACAACCAGGAAAACAACAAGCGCGAGGCTGACCAACCGGCCTAGCGCTACGACAACCGGCTCGTCGCGGCCGCCGAGCAGGCGTCCGCGACCGACCCGGGCGCCAAATGCCGGTAGACCGGCAAGACGACATGGCAGCCCGCCATGAGATTTGAGGAGATGCTCGACGCTCCCTGCAAGCACCACAGCGGCGCAAGGCCGTCCACGCACACGCTTCGGCAGTGCACCATCACCCAGCGCCTCATGAGGGGCGACATCCCGCCTCCTCCGGCCCCGGCTCCGGGAGCGGGGCAGCCGCCTCCGCCTCCTCCACCGCCCCCGGCATGCAGCGCGATGCGCAATGATGTCTACCCCGCCCAGAACACGACTTACATCCTCTTCACCAGCCTCGGCGACAACAAGCGCAGTGAGCGCCTCCGTCGGCAGGAGGTGAACACCGTCATCCTGGCCAAGCCGGAGTACATGCACTGGTCGGAGCGCTCGGTCAGGTGGACCCAGGAAGACCACCTGGCTGTCATGCCGAACCTGGGTGGCTAGACCCTCATCCTCAACCCCACCATCGTCGCACCTCGATGCACGTGCATGTTCTCCCGAGTCCTCATCGCTGGTGGCAGCAGCATCAACATCCTCTACCGTGACACCATGACCAAGCTCGGCCTCGAGGCCAAAGACTTGGAGCCGACCCAGACGATCTTCCATGGCATCGTTCCCGGCCTCTCCTGCTCTCCGATCGGCCGGATCCGGCTCGACGTCCTGTTCGGCGACAGCAACCACTTCCAACGCAAGCCGCTCTGGTTCGAGGTGGTGGACCTGTCCAGCGCATACCATGCGCTACTGGGCCGGCCCGCGCTCGCCAAGTTCATGGCGGTCCCTCACTACACTTACCTAAAAATGAAGTTGTCGGTTCCGAAGGGCCTCATCACCATCACTGGTGACTACCGCAAGTCCCTGGAGTGCGCCCGAGAGGGCGCCAAACTGGCCGAGTCACTGGTCATAGCCGAGGAGCGGCGCCAGCTCGACCGAATCGTCGCCCTGGCCAACGAGACGTCGGCCGCACCAGTTCCGGCCGAGGAGCCGGCCGACGAGGCCTCGTTCAAGCCCTCCAAGGAGACCAAGAAAGTGAAGCTGAACCCGGAAGGCCCCAGCTACAGCAAGTACGTTGTCGTGGGCACTCGCCTCGACTGCAAATAAGAAGGCGAGCTCGTCGACTTCCTCCGTGAGAATCGGGATATTTTTGCATGGACCCCAAACGACATGCCAGGTATCCCGAGGAAGTACGCCGAGCACAAACTCCACGTCCGCAAGGACGCTAAGCCTGTCCGTATAACCCTTGCGACGCTTCTCCGAAGAGAAGAGAAGAACCATTGGTGAAGAGGTCACCAACCTTTTGGCGGCCGGCTTCATCATGGAAGTGTTTCACCCCGAGTGGCTGGCCAACCTAGTCCTCGTCCTGAAGAACAACAAGACTTGGCGCATGTGTATAGATTACACCAGCTTAAACAAGGTCTGCCCCAAGGATCCGTTCGCCCTCCCGCGGATCGACCAAGTCATCGACTCCACCGCCGGCTGTGAGCTCCTGTCCTTCCTGGATGCTTACTCCGGCTATCATTAGATAAAGCTGGACCCAGCCGATGCCCTGAAGACGTCCTTCATCAAGCCCTGTGGGCCGTATTGCTACATCACCATGTCATTCAGCCTGAAGAACGCCGGCGCCACCTTCCAGCGTTGCATGCAGAAATGATTGCTGCCGCAACTCGGCCGCAACATCCACATCTATGTGGATGACATCGTGCTGAAGACCAATAACCACCTCACGCTCCTCGACGACCTGAAGGAAACCTTCGCCAACCTGCGCGAGTACAAAGTCAAGCTCAACTCGGAGAAGTGCGTTTTCAGCGTCCCGGGCGGAAAGCTACTCGGCTTCCTCGTCTCGGAGCGCGGCATTGAGGCAAACCCGGAGAAGATCAAGGCCATCGAGCGCATGCGCAAGCCGGCTCGGCTACGCGATGTCCAGAAGTTCATGGGCTGCTTGGCCTCGGTCAGCCGGTTTCTCAGCCGGCTGGGCGAGAGGGCCTTGCCCTTGTATCAACTGATGAAGAAGACAACGCCGTTCGAATGGAACGATCAGGTGGATGAGGCTTTTCGGGACCTCAAGTGCATGCTCTCCACCGCACCAGTCCTGGCCACACCGGCCGAGGAGCCGCTACTGCTTTACATCACCGCCACCTCGCGGTCGGTCAGCACGGTGATGGTGGTCGAGCGACCAGAGGAGGGCAAGGTCCAAGCCGTCCAACGCCCTGTCTACTACCTGAGTGAGGTGCTCTCCGCCTCCAAGCAGAATTACCCGCACTACTAGAAGATGTGTTACGGCATGTACTTCACCGCCAAGAAGTTCAAGCAGTACTTACAAGAGCATGTTGTTACTGCGGTCAGCACGGCCCCCCTCGGCGAGATCATCGGGTGCCGGGACGCCTCTGGCCGGATCGCCAAGTGGGCGCTCGAGTTAGCCGGCCACACCATCCTCTACGAGCCTCACACTATGATCAAGTCCCAAGCCTTGGCCGACTTCCTCGTCGACTGGACCGAGACCCAGTACCTGCCACCACCGCCGGACTCGACGCATTGGCGCATGCACTTCGACGGCTCGAAGATGTGTCTCAGCCTGGGGGTCGGCATTGTGCTGTCCTCCCCGAAGGGCGACCGGCTTCGGTACGCGCTCCAGATCCACTTCACCGCCTCCAACAACGTGCCGAGTACGAAGCCCTTGTGCACGGCCTCCGGCTCGCCAAAGAACTCGGCATCGGCGCATCATGTGCTAGGGTGACTCGGATTTGGTGGTGCAGCAATGTTCCGGCGAGTGGGACGCCCGAGACCCCAACATGGCGAGCTACCGTTTCCTCGTCCAGATGCTGTCCGGGTTCTTCGTGGGCTGCGAGTTCCTCCACGTCCCACGCGCAGAAAATGAGGCCGCCGACACGCTCGCCAAGATCGCCTCGTTACGGCAGTCCATCACGTCCGGCGTCTCCCTTGAGCACCTGCACAAGCCGTCCGTCAAGCCGTCTCCGGACTCCGAGTCCATCTACGTCCCGGATGACCCAGCCGCACCTCAACCCGGCCTGGGGACTGCCGACCCCGGCTCGGGGGCTGCCGCCCCGGAACCCGCTATGGTGGCCGTCTTCGCCGTGGGCCCTGCCCATCTCAGAGTTCCTGGAAAACGGGGTTCTCTCCATGGACGAGACTGAGGCCCGGCAAGTGCAGCGCCGGGCGTCCGCCTACAGCATCATCAACAACGAGCTCGTCAAGCGCAGCTCCATCGGCGTATTTCAGTGCTGCGTCGATAGGACCAGGGCATTGAGATCCTCCTCGACATACACCAGGGCAAGTGTGGGCACCACACCGCCTCGTGGTCCCTGGTGGCCAAGGCTTGCCGCCATGGTTTTGTTGGGTTCTACGGTAGGGTGCGTAGAATGCAAATTAAAATTTTCCTACACGTAGAACAACCAGGAACATGCTATGGGAGATGGATCACATTTCGTTACCACTAGGCGCAGTGCCGTGCAGCGGAAGAAGAGTTGGGGCAGCGCGTCCGCGTGGTTCGTCTCCTCGTTGTCCGATCTCCCTCAAACAGCCGGTCGTTGGATCCCTCGTACAGGTTCGCCGGAGTGGTGCAGGTGCACCACCTCTAAAGGTATCCGCGCGTGCAGGAGGAACGTCGTGCGGCGGACTGCTAGGTCCGATCACACAACTGGTGGCGAGTGGAGGTGTCTATTCGCAACACATGCAAACCCTAGTGACAGCGCCGAAGCGATCAACCGCTGAGTGTGCTGCACCTCCACTTTATATAGGCGTCTGTGGCGGGCTCAACACTTGGGCCTCACACGGACCCTAAAGCCCATAAGTCTACTCGGCCACAATCCGAATACAGCTCGAATCATATCCGACCAGTGTCCTCGGATCTGACCTTGTAGGTTCCTTCCCTTAAGCGTGCGACCCCTTAGGTTCAAGCCGGCTTGGTCGCAGTTCGGATCACCTCCGAACTGCACAGCTGGTAGCGGCCCCTAGGAAGGCACGCCGAACACCAAGCAGACTATGAAGCTGGTTAGGCGAACCTGTACATCATACTTCCATTCCTTTTGCCACACGATATATGTTGTCGGGCTCAAGGCGAGTCTGTCATCCTTGTGCTAGCCCGACCTCTTTCTCGTTCCACTGATGCCGACCATAATCTGGATTATCTCATAATCCTTGTCGCATGGCCATGCTTATCCTGGTCGGATCACACGAGGGGCCCAGATTATATCTCTCCTGATCGGAGGGGCAAATCCCATGTTGCTCGACCACGTCTCGCAGCATGGCAGTGGACAAACCCGAAACCTACCTTTGTAACTACCCAGTCACGGTGTAGCGTTTGGTCGGCCCAAAGCAAGTCTGTCACCATCCCGAGTACATGCGTCAGCTCAGGTCTTAGGACATAGAACGTATGTTGTACTAGAGACTCATAGATGACATATCGTTGCGTCTCATAGTTGGGTTTGTTGGACTCCGACCTTATCTCGACTCGGATCCGACTACGTCGAATCCGACCAGATCCATCCAAGTCCATATTATTCGGTTAGCATCCAATGCTCCATGGCTAGTGAGACCAAGCCATCGACCGTGTCATATGCTAGTCTAGTTGGCTGCGCGTCCACACAACCCTTTCGACTAGGGACCTTTTAGGACAGTCATCATACAATGCATAGTCCCACAAACAAGTCACGTACTAGCTGATACACATCATTGATAATGTACAAGGACTATCTTTATTCATAAACACATAGGAAATATCATCATACATGATTGCCTCTAGGGCATATCTCCAACAGGTTTCTACTAGCCCACGGCCCTCCAAGACGCTGAGTCGCTCGTCCTCAAGTGCGAGGTATGCCAGCGCTTCAGCAAGCGCAGCCACCAGCCGGCCTCAGCACTCCGAACCATCCTGATCGCCTGGCTTATCGCGGTCTGGGGACTCGACATGGTGGGGCCCTTCAAGACCGCTCGAGGCGGCATGACGCATTTGCTAGTGGTGGTGGACAAGTTCACCAAATGGATCGAAGCAAGGCCAATCAAGAATCCGGATGGACCGACGGCGGTCTGGTTCATCAAAGACATCGCGGTACGCTACGGCATGCCAAACAGCATCATGACAGACAATGACACCAATTTCGCCAAGGGCGCGCTCGCGCAATACTGCTCCATCTCCGGCATCCGCCTCGTCCTGGCATCCGTTGCACACCCGCAGTCCAACGGCCAGGTCGAGCGGGCCAACGGCCTCATCCTATCCGGCATCAAGCCACGGCTCGTTGAGCCGCTCGTCCGCTCACCCGGCAGCGAGTTGCCGGCCGTCCTCTGGAGCCTCCGCACCATGCCAAACCGGTCGACCGGGTTCACCCCGTTCTTCCTCGTCTACGGAGCCGAAGCTGTCATCCCGACCGACGTCGAGTTCGACTCGTCGTGCATCGTGATGTACACTGAAGCCGAAGCCAAAGAAGCCCGCGAAGACGGCGTCGACCTACTCGAAGAAGCACGCGTCCTGGCGCTCAGCCGGTCAGCCATTTACCAGCAAGGCCTGAGGCACTACCACAGCAAGAAGATCAAGCCCCTCGCGTTCCGAGAGGGAGACCTCGTCCTCCGACTCGTCCAGCAGCAAGCCGGCTAGCACAAGCTGTCCTCCCCGTGGGAAGGCCCCATCATTGTCAGCAAGGTCTTGTGTGACCGCAACGCCTACTACCTCATCAACGCCATCAAGTCAAACAAGTGCAAGAGAGACACCGCCGGCGAAGAAACAACCCGGCCGTGGAACGTGGAACTCCTCCGCCCATTTTACAGTTAGATGTGTGCACGTATGTATCGCTGCCTTTTGTAATCGTATGAAAACTATGGAGTCCCCGAACGACGCTCGGGGGCTGCCCCTTTTCGACCAAGCTATTGTGTCCCCTGCATTTGCGCGTAACCACCATCCTCTTCGACCAGCCCGGCCACCGGCTCGACTTGCTCGACCCGGGGGCCCGGGGGCTGGCCGGCTTGGTCACCACCCGCCGCCTTCCTTAGTGATTCCTGACGCATTAAGGTTGCTGCGTCCTCCACTTCGCCCTAGGCCACAGAACCAGCTGTCGGCTGGCAAGCACAACGGGCCAAAGGACCAGCGCGCCACGAATACTAAGTCAAGGACCGCCGGGTTACCCAACCCGGCCCCGCCACTTTTAAATTGCCGCATGACCGGCTGCTCGCCAACCGGCTTCGCCAGATTGCCGCCAGCCGGCCCAGTGGGTGTTTCGCTCGCGCTCAATGTTTCAAAGGCCTAAGTACCGCGTGCTCCTCTCAAAGACCGAACTCCTTGTCACGGATCGGAGCCTCGGCCATCAGACTCGCGGGGGGGAGGCTCAAGTGGGGAAGGTCGCAAGAACACGGCTCAAGAAACGGAAGGCAAAAGGTGCAAACATCCATGAAATATATACATCACGAGTTCAAATTTAAATAGGCCCAAGGCCAGAATTCATTACACCCAAGCACCCCTAGTCGGTGGGTGGACCTGCTACCTAACAGAGATTTTTACTAAGTCAAACAGGGCAGCCTTAGGTGTCTCCAGTGCCGGGTCACGCAGCTGCCAGCCCTTCCTCAGTGGCCTCCGAGTCCGCCGAGGTGCCGGTACCTTCCTCCTCGGCATCATCATCACCATAGATGCCCGTCTCCTCAGAGCTGCCCTCCGGGTCGTGCGGAAGCAGGCCATAGTCATCAGCGGGCACAACTCCGCCATCTTCCGCCCGCTCCAGCTGGAACTCGGCATGGAAGGCGAACCCGGCAATGTAGCTGGCCCTGGCAGTGATCCGTCCTGCCTCCGCCCGCAGCTGGTTCTCCGAGCCAGCTCACTGGCCCATCAATGCCTCCAGCGACAGGTCCGGATGCCAAGACATCGCAAACCGGATCGCCATCTCGGCACCGGCACGACCAGCAGAAACGCGCCACTCGTGGAGCCCGTCCGGCCCCACCTCCAACCACCGCGCCAGACGCGAGAAGCTACTCGGCGCAACGGAGCCCGGCCACAGGGCCGCCGTCATCGCCGGGCCGGCCTCAGAGAGCCGCCCCATTTGCTCGCTCAAGACACGCAAACGAGCCTCGGCGGCGGTCATGATCTCCGGGAAGGTCCAAGCCACCTGCGGTCAGTTCCAGAGCCGACGACTCCCTGCGGGTCACACTGAAAGCGGACAACTTCCTCCGCCAGCGGGCGCGTCTTCGGGAAGGCCCTGTCAAGAAGCAGAGCAAGTCAGAAAAAATCACCAAGGACAAAAAGCCAGGATCCCAGCCTGGCAGAACCCAAGGAAAGCACTTACTGGAGAAGGATTCTTCCAGGTACTGCGCTTCGAGCAACATACCGCGCCGCTCCCGGGTGATGGTGCGGTCACGCTCCTGGAGCGTCTTCTCCAAGTCGGCGACCTTGGCGAGGGGCGCCTTCAGCTCAGCGTCCTTGGCCTCGGCCGTCTTCTCGGCCTCCTCACGGCGACGGGTTTCCCCTGACGGGTCTCCTCCGCCACGGCCACCAGCCCCTTCAGGCGTTCCACCTCCGCCTGGAGCTGGCCCTTGTCATCGGCCAGCTTGGCACGTTGCTGGTCAGACTCGGCGAGGGCCCACTGTGCCTCCACAACCTTGGCGGCTTCCGCCTTGAGGCGCTCCACCTCGGCCTCAAGATGGCGCTTGTCGTCCGACAGTTGCTCCTGCAGCCGACCGATGTCATCAAGCGCCTGCCGGGCTCCCCTCGCCTCCGCCCTCGCCTTCACCACCTCTTCCTCGAGCTGGCCGGCGTTGGCAACAAGCCGGTCGTAGTGGAAGCCGGCTCGAATTAGCCGAGTCCTCCAAGACAGCACCTCGGCTGCAGAAAAAAGATTCAGAAACCAAGCACCACTTTAAGATTCGACCCAACTGCTATGCAGTTGGCCCGAATCTCGGGGGCTACACCCAATGGGTGCGCTAGCGCGCCCCCACTAAAAAAGAGCACGCAAGAAAAATACCTGCGGCAACGCGGAGCTCCTCCTCTTTGGCGGTGAGCTACTCCTTGAGCTGCCGGTGCTTCTCCAGAAGCCGGTTGAAGACGCTGACCCGATAGGAGTCCATTTGCTGCAAGGAGCAATGATCAACACAAGAGAGCAGTTTAAGGTTCAACCCAACTGCTATGCAGTTGGCCCGAATCTCGGGGGCTACACTCAGTGGGTGCGCTGGCGCGCCCCCACACGAAAGAAGCAACAAAAGACAAAAACTGAAGGCAAGGGAAAACTTACGAACACGGCGCACTCCAGCTCCCGCGTCTGCTCCACCTCGGCCTGGGCGAAGGCCTAAATCCGGTTCGTCCGCCCCCGTAGGCGCCGGCTCACGGCGGCCATCGCCACCTCCTCCTGGGTCAGGGGCCCAAAGAAGACCTCGCTAGACCCGCCCCGGGCCGGCTGCGACCAGGCGGCCCAGCGACCCCCCGGCCTGAGCACCAGGGCGTGCTCTCCGCTGACCGCTTCTTCTGGGGCCGGTGCCTTCTCTGCCGCCTTCTATGCGTTCCTTCCGGCGCCATCACCGCCGCGGTGGCTGAAGTGACCTGTGGCGTCACCACCGGTGACACCGCACTCGTCGATGCCTGGGGCATCCCCTCCGGTGCCGTCCGCGGCGCCTCCTCCAAGATGGCGTCACCGCCGCCTCCGCCGGTCCCCGCCCGCTCGACCATGTCGGTCCGCGGCGGAGTGTCATCCCCAACTACCACGACCTCCCGGTCGAGGTCCATCGCGTCCGCACGCCCGCCTCGGCCCCGTCCCCCCTTTGACACCGGCACGAAGACGGTCGCCACCAGCACCGTCCCTGCCGGCATCTCCGGCCACTCCGGGTCCTCGCCGGCGCGCACCCACGTCGTCGCAGCGTTGACCCAGGCCTGGGTCGACGCCGCCTCTACCTCCACCACGGCCCTTTTCCGGTCCCGCCTGGCTTGGATTTCGGCGTCGGCCGGGTCCAGGCCGAGGTCCAGATCCGCCGCCTCCTCCTCGCCAGCGTTGGTCTGGGTCCTCCGGAATACAACGCCCTCGGTGGACGCGGCGTCCGCCGCCGCCAGCGCCAGTGAAATCGGTGACCTAAAGCACGAAGAAGTAAACATACGAAAACCAAGAAGAGCCGCTCGACCGTCCAAATTAAACAACAAGGAACTTACCCGGGTACCATCGGAATGGCGGGCCTCGCCGACCTCTCATGCGAAGCGCCTCGCCTCCTCTTGGCGGGAGGTTTCGCGCCCCCGGCCGGGTTCGCCGCGCGCTTCACAGTCGGGGCCCGCGGTGCGACATTGTCCTTCCCATGCGGCCGGCTCGCTGCCGGCGCCCCCCGGGACGACCCGGCTCCGGTCGCGCCACCGCCTCCTCCACCTAGCACCACTACATCGACGACTCGCATCAGCGTTCCCAACGCCGCCTCGCGCCCGGCAACTCAAGAAATACAGAGGACAAACTTACCCGTGCGGCGCCCTGCGTCGATGTCGGCGGCCGCCTCCTCCCCTCCATCGTGGGCCGCGGGTTCCTCCGAGACGGCCCGCGCCACCTGCGTTGGCGCCCGGTCGTAAGGATGCCGGATGGCATTCAGAAGCACGTCCCGCGTCGCGTCGGGGCGAACAAGAAGATGAGCAGCAGCAAAGTATGAAGACCAGGGACTCACCACGGGTGCCGGGTTCGCCTGGCTGTACGGAGGTTTCCCAAACTCCCAGTCATCCCGTAGCCCGGCCCTGGAGATGTCGTTGACCCGGCGGGTGACCTGGTCCGCCGCCAGCCGCAAGTTCGACATACGGTTGGGGTCCTGGAGCCCGGTCATCTGACCGATGAGGTGGCTGCGCTCCTGCAGCGGCAGCACTCGGGGCCTGATGAAAGTGGTGATGAGGTCGGTGCCGGTGAGCCCTTCCCGCTCCTTCATCACCGACACCCGCTCGCACTGGTTGAGCACCTCCTGTGACGGGTGCTTGGGGTAATAACCCCAATTCTGTTTCGCCCGCGGCGGCGCGTCGACGAAGGGCGGCAGGTTGATGTGGTCCGCGCCGAGGTTGCGGACGTAGAAGAAAGAGTTCTGCCACTTCTTGGTAGAATCCTCTAGTGGCATCTTGGGGCACTCAGAGCCCGACCGCTTGGAGATGACAGCGGCCCCGCAGTCTCACATCTCCCCAGCCCTCGGCCCCTGCTGCTTCAAGGAGAAGAAGCGCACCCAGAGATCGATGGAAGGCTCGACCCCCAGGTACCCCTCGCAGAGGGTGACGAAGCCTGAAAGCCGCATGATGGCGCCCGCGCTAAGATGATGGGGCTGGAGCCCGAAGAACTCCAGGAAGCTGCGAAAGAAGGTGCTCGCGGGAAGACCGAACCCGTGCTTGAAGTGCGGGTAGAAAACCACGCGCTCCGTGCCCTCGGGCCGCAGCTCCCGCTCGCCCTGCGGCAGGCGCGCAGCAACCTCCGTCTCCCCGGCAATCGCCTGGTGGTGCGGAGGTAGGCGATGTCGTCCATGGTGATGGTCGAGCCCATCCACGAGCCCGACGGCAGCGCCATCGACGAAGACGGAGAAAAGAAAGGAAGAAGAACGGCGATGAAGCTCTGCTCGAAGCGATGGACGTCGCAGCGCGCGACGATTGCAAGAAGCAGAGGAAGGATGAAGAGGCAGGGGAGTGCGA
The DNA here is from genome assembly GCF_018294505.1 of Triticum aestivum. Taxonomy (NCBI): domain Eukaryota; kingdom Viridiplantae; phylum Streptophyta; class Magnoliopsida; order Poales; family Poaceae; genus Triticum; species Triticum aestivum. The sequence continues at coordinate 443,634,345 of NC_057805.1, forward strand.
GCGAGAATGATTTCCGCCACTCCCCTCCCCCCAATTTATAACCCGCGATTCGAACGTGGGGAAGTGGGATTGTTTGCACTCGCCCGTCCCACTTCCCCGCAATAACTGCCTAGAGAATGGCAACCGACTCGCGGATGCCGCAATAAATCCACGTGCGTGGGCCGAGGGCGCGCGGCGGCGGGCCCCAGCGCGTCGTCCCGTCCTGTCACGCGCGTGGCCTGTCAGGCCCCTCCAGCTCCCGGGCGCCACGTGGCGCCCGCGCGAAGCCCAAAAGATTGCCTCAAGATTCTGCGGACTCTTCGGTTTCCCGCCCCTGCTGGGATGCCGTGATCCGGCTTCCGGAAGACGGCACAAAGTGGGTGTTGCCGAACCCGGCGGTCACCAAATTCACCTCCTGAGGGGGGGACTGCGAAGGCCCTCCCACCCGAAGACGGCGGACCTTCACAGCTTCGAGGACTACTGTCGGGGGGATGAACCCCAGGCAGGTAACGGAACCCGAATCCTTTTCAAAAACTACGGGGCCAGCAATGCCCCTCAAGCCGGCTCACGCTTGGACGGGTCGCCCGACCCAGCCAAGCCACTCGACCCGGCCGAATTCCTCAACCCGGCCCCAATGGCCGGCGCAAGGCAGCCGAACACGCCGCACCAAGACTTCTCCAACAAGCCAGCTCCCCTTTGGCGTGTTCCCCAACCCCGGCCACGGGTCAGTTCCCATCCCATCTAGGTCGTACGATGGGACGAGTCCTCATTCACAGATGAGCAAGGCAACAGTGCCCCTCCCACGCCCCTGGTCAGCCGGGCGTGGCAACAGTGCCCCACCTACCCGCTGACCAAGGTTGGCGTGGCTACAGTGCACACGTCATCACTGTTGATGCCAGCAAGCGGCGACCTGACGGAGCGCCACTGTAGCAGACTCAACCCGGCCACTCCCTAACGATTGACAAAACGGCAAATAGTGCCCCTACACCCGGCGGGTCCCACGCCCGAAGAACCCGGCGAGCCCTGACACCCGTTGGGTCCCAGCACAGGCTTCCCGGACAATGACAACCCGACCCCACGGCCTTGTAACATTACCACTGTACCCCTGGGGGTTAGCTTATAAAACCCCCCAGGAGCCCTCATGCATACGGGCAAGCAACTCACACGCACCCGAAGAACACATTCACACACACCCAAGGAGAAGGGAGCACCCTAAGCCCTGGCCAGCCTTCCTTCTTCTTCCATACAGCTCTAGGAGCGACTCTGTACTGTTACATATAAACCACACTCAGCAGGACTAGGGGTGTTATCTCTCTAGAGAGCCCCGAACCTGGGAATGTCTTGCGTCCCGCGCTCGCTCATGCCAACCTCTCCTCTGGAGCCCACCAGTGCCCTCGAGCCTCCTCCTCTCTTAGCCATCCCTTGGCATCTGTCATGCGCCCACCACGACAATCAACGTGATCGACGACCAGAGCCCGACACCTCAAATCACATCACGCCCCTTTTGTTGCTCGACTCTGCAGAGCTACTATCGAGTGCCGAGGGTGATACCTCGTAACGCACTCCTGATGATAATTTTGTAGTGTAGCTATTCTGTCATGGTCATCGAGGGTGATTCCTCCTTGACCACTCCCGATATGACTCTATCGTGCAACACCTCAAGTGTGAACATCGAGGGTGGTTCCCCATATGTTCACCTTGATGGTTACCTCAAGTGGGAATCCCCCGAGGGTAATTCCTTGGGTTTTCCCCTTGATCTTTTGGACACACGGTTACCTAAACTTTACTTGATACGATCGTTGAAGTCGGGTCGGCCCTGATGGGTACCCGCGAGTTGATGTGAAAGTCGGGCGGGCCTGTAGAGCACCCACGAGTTTTCTACGAGGCACGACCGGGCATTCTGGGCCCTTACCGTAAGTCCACGAGACGGGGCGATGGTGTCACATTATCGTGAGTCTTTGCTCATCTCCGCGAGCCCCAAATGCACTAACAGGTTTGGGTATTTGTTCTGAGCTAGCCTTTGGCCTTTACGCACTAACCACGACACGAGAATAGTTATGGGCCTCGACATCGTGGTATCAGCCGAAGCTTTGTCAGACAGCCAGTTCAGCATTGCGGCACGGTCGGATCGTGCTGGCCATCCGAGGCGGTGCTGGTATCCACCCTGCTCGCAACGACCCGGAGTGCAACGGGCGATGGGCCCAAGACCCCGGAGTGCTTAGGATGTAGACCGGTGGGGACCTCTCTACTGAGACTAGGTAGGGCTGCGACGTGTTGATCTTCCGAGGCCGGGCATGATCTAGAAAAGTGTGTCCGGCCAGAGTAATCAAGCATGTTTGGTAACATGGTGCACCCCTGCAGGGAAGTTATATATTCGAATACTGTGTCCACGGTAATGGACGTTCAGACTTGTATCCTAATATATTACAACTAGAACTGGTTACTTGAGACATGTGATGGATTTGTGGCTCCGGGATTGCTTTCTCGCGGGTGTCGGTGTCAAAACCAGCGGATCTCGGGTAGGGGGTCCCGAAGTGTGCGTCTAGGGTCGATGGTAACAGGAGACGGGGGACACGATGTTTACCAGGTTCGGGCCCTCTCTATGGAGGTAATACCCTACTTCCTGCTTGATTAATCTTGATGAATATGAGTGTTACAAGAGATGATCTACCACGAGAATGTAATGGCTAAACCCTAGAAGTCTAGCCTGTATGACTATGGTAATGTGTATATCTCTATCCGGACTACGCTCTCCGGTTTATATAGGCACCGGAGAGATCGAGGTTTACATGGAGTCGGTTACATCAGAGGGAATTTACATAGTCGGTTGCCAAGCTTGCCTTCCACGCCAAGTAGAGTCCAATCCGGACACAAGTACAGTCTTCGGTCTTCATGTCTTCACAGCCCATCAGTCCGACCCAAAGGATAACAGGCCGGACACCCGAGGACCCCTTAGTCCAGGACTCCCTCAGTAGCCCCTGAACCTGTCTTCAATGACAATGAGTCCGGCGCGCAGATTTGTCTTCGGCATTGCAAGGCGGGTTCCCTCCTTCCGAACTCCAGAATAGTCTTCGGATGTAGTAAGTATATCCGGACCCGTGCATATAATTGCAGAGAATACAATATTCCACGAGTCCAATTTGCTGACAACTGTTTATGACATCGTATCACGCCTGCCCAGTTACTATTTCCAACCGTTGGCTAGCACGTCGCCCCACGTCTCGGGGCGCGGTTTTACTGGCACGTCTTGTCAAGGCAGAGATCGTGTCCCCTTTATTCACTGGATTTTCATTAATGCAGGCGTGGGTAGCCCAACCGTCCCCTGGGCACAACTCTTTGGGGATAGGTAAGTTTCGAGACCCAGGTGGAGACGCTCAGTATTTGGGGTCTTTATATAGGGACCGAGTCTCGTCTTTTTCTTTTGCGCTTGTTTCTTCCTCAACCCCTGCCACCTCGAGTTCTAACCGTCGGGTTCAAATCTCCACCAGCCCCAATCATGTCCGGATCCAGCCGTTCAGGCCGGTGGGTGGCTTCTTCTGTCACGGAGGAGGATATCGCAAAGCTCCCCGCGGCGAGGTATCTGACCCCAGAAATCCTTCATCGGCTTCCTGCAAAGGGGCAAGTTATTCCTGTAATGCCCACGATGCGGCTATATCTCCCACGTGTCGAGGCACGACTTAGAGGCATAACCGCATAGTGGTTTTGTCGCAAGAAGGGTCATCTTCACAAAATCCCATGTAATGAACAAGAATGGGATAAAGAGTTGGCTTACAATCGCCACTTCACACAATACATAAATATAATTCATACATCATCCAAAATACAAACATATAGACCGACTACGGTAAAAATCCAGATGAAAATAAGACAACCCCAAATACTAGATCCCCGATCGTCCCAACTGGGCTCCACTACTGATCATCAAGAAAAGACACATAGTAACGACCACGTTCCTCATCGAACTCCCACTTGAGATCGACCCCATCAACTGCACTGGCATCATCGGCACCTGCAACTGTTTTGGTAGAATCTGTGAGTCACGGGGACTCAGCAATCTCACACCCGCGAGATCAAGACTATTTAAGCTTATAGGAAAGGGAGGTGTAATGAGGTGGAGCTGCAGCGGCAATAAGCATATATGGTGGCTAACATACGCAAGAGAGAGCGAGAAGAGAAGCAACGGAACGGTCGTCATCTAGCAATGACCAAGAAGTGATCCTGAACACCTACTTACGTCATACATAACTCAGACCGTGTTCACTTCCCGGACTCTGCCGAGAAGAGACCATCACGGCTACACACGCAGTTGAGTATTTTAATTGGGTCAAGTGACAAGTTCTCTACAACCGGACATTAACAAATTCCCATCTGCCTCATAGCCGTGGGCACGGCTTTCGAAAGATAATACCCTGCAGGGGTGTCCCAACTTAGCCCATCATAAGCTCTCACGGTCAACGAAGGATAAACCTTCTCCCGGAAAGACCCGATCAGTCTCGAAATCCCGGTTTACAAGACATTTCGACAATGGTAAAACAAGACCAGCAAAGCCCCCGAATGTGCCGACAAATCCTGATAGGAGCTGCACATATCTCGTTCTCAGGGCACAACGGATGAGCCAGACGTCGGGTTGGCATAGACCCTAGTTGCCCAGGGGGCGCCGAACATCGCTCGGTTTGGGCCAGCGCTTGAAGGAGCACTGGTCCGGGGGTTTAAAATAAAGATGACCCTCGGGCTCGCGAAACCCGGGGGAAAAGGCTTAGGTGGCAAATGGTAAAACCAAGGTTGGGCCTTGCTGGAGGAGTTTTATTCAAGGCGAACTGTCAAGGGGGTCCCATAAATCACCCGACCGCGTAAGGAACGCAAAACTCAAGGAACATAATCCCGGTATATCAGTAACTAGGGCGGCAAGAGTGGAACAAAACACCAGGCATAAGGCCGAGCCTTCCACCCTTTACCAAATATATAGATGCATTAATTAAATAAGAGATATTGTGATATCCCAACATAACCATGTTCCGACATGGAACAAACTTCAACTTCACCTGCAACTAGCAACGCTATAAGAGGGGCTGAGCAAAAGCGGTAACTTAGCCAATCAACGGTTTGCTAGGAAAGGATGGTTAGAGGCTGACATGGCAAAATGGGATACATGATATAGCAAGTGATAGGTAGCGCGGCATGGCAATAGAGCGAACAACTAGCAAAGCAAAGATAGAAGTGATTTCGAGGGGTGGTCATCTTGCCTGCAAGGTTCTCAGAGTTGTCGAAAGCTTGATCCTCGTAAGCGTACTCAACAGGTTCCTCGTTCACGAACTCGTCTCCCGGCTCTACCCAAGACAAGAACACAAACAAATGGAACCACAATACCCCACGAGAAATGCACAAGCAACATGATGCAAAACATGTATGATATGCAAGATATGATATGCGATGAATACGCGTGCTCCGGAAGGAAAATGATGAACAAGGCAGTAACTTGGCAAACCAAGAATGCCACTAGAAAGATGAGATGATTTCGGTCGAAATCGATATAAAGATCACCGGAAACGGACGCACGGTTTGCAAATGGCAAGCAAAACAAGAATGACACGAATCTGCGATTAACAGCATGATAGCACTTAGAATGCAACAAGTAACAATGCTACAGCACTCCAACATAGCAACAAAGCATATGACAGTAATCTACAGGAGATGCTTGACAAAAGATGAATACCGAGCTATGGCTAGTTCACAACATAGCAAGCTCAAACAAGCATGGCAAAAGTGCAAAAGATAACAGGTTCACAGACTGAAATTACTGGACATGGCAGAAAACAGCATCAGGTAGCAATGTTCAGAGCACGAAATCAACATGCTACAGGAACTTAACATGGCAAAACAAGGCATGGAAGTGTTCTACTAATTTCATATGACAAAAGTCCCTTACTGACCATAAGCCAAAAAGGACCAGAAGATATGATGGCAAGCATGTAAACATAGCAAGTTTCGTTATCAGGTTTCAAACTTAGCAGAAAACAGAGCATAGCAGAAACAATAATATGTAGGCCTCTTTGTGAGCTTTATGTACTCACTACAGAGCAATGCATGACAAAACAAGCATACCTACAGCAAGATGGAATGTTTATGAAGCTAACCATGGCAAGATTATAAGCATAGCATGTATGGATCAACTACAACAAGCTTGGCAAAATTGCATATCATGCTAAGAATCTGCCAGAAATATTTTATAGCAAAAGTAGAGGAAGATTGAGTCATGCTATGGCACTCTATAATTGCAAAAAATTACAGGAATGGATCAATTACAACTATATCTACAAAACATCCTTACTTAACATCACCAAAATATGCATGGATCTCTCTGTAGCATCAAGTTTACATGGCAACAAAATAACAGCAGACAAAGTCTTGGAGAAATTACAGTCCCTGAAATCAGAAACATTACGGAGCCTACTTTGCATGCTTGTGCTAGTCACCACAGAGATCACAAAAATACATGGCATACACCCTTGGAAAGATGGCATGGCATACAACAAAACACATGTAGAGCTCATGCCCATAAGATGCACAGATTAAATGATACAAAAATGACAAATCCTCAAGTTCTGATAAGAACCCGAAGATATTAGCAACTAGCACTCTTGCATCAGAGATTTGGGCATCAAGATGGCCTCTAATGAACATAGTGCAATTGATCAAAATGTAGAGCATCACAAGACGAACAATTTGACATATCACACGCGCGAAACGGAGCTACCAGCAAGGAGTTATGCCCCGATGAACATGGCAATATGCTGTAAAAGAAAAAGACTTGGAAGAATTTTGGATTCGGGAAAAGTCAACGCATACAGTGGCTGGATCCAGATCGGGGCCGAGCCTCGAGGGCGCTCGCCGGGGCGGCGGTGCGGCTCGTCGGCGGGAGGAGAGGAGAGGCCGTAGAGGAGGCGAGGCGACGTCGGGGAGGCCGGAGGAGCTCGGGCTCCGGCGGAGGGAAGGACGCCGGCGAGGCGACGTGGCACGGACGG
>NC_057805.1:443641855-443691283 GCF_018294505.1 Triticum aestivum
GCGGTGGCGATTTTGTCCGGCCGACGGCGGACGCGTCCGGCGCGGCGCGAGGGAAGGAGCTAGGGTTTGTCTGCGTTTGTATACGGGAGGTCTCACATATAAATAGGTAGAGGGAGCTAGGAGGCTCCAAATGACATGCGGTTTTCGCCCACACGATCATGATCGAACGACCTAGAGCATGGAAGTGAGTTTGGTGGGTTTTGGGCTGGTTTTTGAGGGGGGTTTTGCTGCACACACAAATGGACTTTGCGGATGCCCGGTTAACTGTTGGAGTACCAAACGACCTCCAAATGGAATGAAACTTGACCGGTGGTCTCCGGGTGGTATACCAAGGCCACTTGACAAGCCTCGGTCCATTCCGAGAATGTTCGACACACGCACACGAAAGAAAACAAGAGGGGTGCACCGGAGGAGATAGGAGCGCCGGATTGCAAAACGGACAACGGGGAAAATGCTCGGATGCATGAGACGAACATGTATGCAAATGCAATGCACATGATGACATGATATGAAAATGCATGACATGACAAAATACAAAAACGAAAGACAAAACCCGACCACAGAGGGAATAACATAACACATAGCCGAAAATGGCAAGAGTCGGAGTTACAATTATGGAAAGTTACATGCGGGGTGTTACAATTCCTACCCCCAAATCCGGTGAGAGGGTAATATTTGTGTCCCACTTCCTCCACGGGTTAGGGTTCGCGCTTAACCCCTTTGTCCGCGGGCTCATGTTCTATTATGGGCTAGATTTTCACGATATGGCCCCGGACTCTATTCTCCTCATCTCGACATTTATCGTCACGTGTGAGGCCTTCCTCCGGACTCCTCCGCACTTTGGTTTGTGGCTCAAGACCTTTGACGTGAGGCCGTAGGTGACAGAGGAGGAGCAGGCAGAGTGCGGTAGTGTCATAATAGGCAGGCTTGCCAGCGCGGTTTGGTTTGAAGGATCTTTCACCAAGTCTTCCGACCTATGGCAGCAGGGGTGGTTTTACATCAACGAGCCGCGAGGCTCCAAGTGGGCGGCTACGCCTGCGTTCTGACCCGGCCCTCCAATTCAGCTTGCTTCATGGATCAATAAGGGATTGGACTGGGGATCCGTCAATGAAGTGCGGTCTCTGCAAAGTCGCATCCGAAGCCTTACCGAGAAGGGCATCGATCTTATCAACGTCGTTCAAATAATGCTAGTCCGCCGGACCCTGCCATGTTAGCGGCGGCCTCTCCGTGTGTCGGAGTTTAATCCAGAAGGGCGGCGGACTCTTTAGCACTTCTTCGGCACCACGCACAAAGGAATGTGCAAATTGTATTTCGGGAAAAGGGAGCAATGGCCGGACACCACCGAAGACGTTGGCCTTGACTGCAATCATCCAGACACTGCGGTAAGTATTCAATCTCCAAACACCTTCCATTCAAGCATCTCTTGACAAGATACTGAACAATCCGTCCCTATATAGGACTGGATAAAGAAAGCGGTGTTAATCTGGTGTCCGGCGCCCCTTCCCGAAGACTCTGCGACCGCCCTGCTGACGAGAATGCTGATTCCAACACCGTACCAGGTGTCCCCAGAGGGGGGCGAGAGCAGGAAGCCCAGAGGTGATACCCGCCCTGAGGATGAATTAGACGCTGTGTTCGGGGAAACCGAAACCCCTTTGTCCAAGGGCAAAGGTGCAGAGGGAACCCTCCATGGCAAAAAGAGGGCCGCTTCCGAAGATCAGGAGGGGAAGCCTTCCAAGAGAGGAAAAATGCCATCGTCGGGGGGCTCGGGCCGGGCGAGCGATGCTGCCGTAGGGCTTTATGACGAGGACGAACCTCTGGCCAAACCGTAAGTGAAGCTGGGGCACTTTTAAACGTACCTCATTCTTTTCCTATTAGTGAAGTAATCATCCGACATATGTACATCCACGCAGGTTAATGCCTGGTGTTTCTCAATCGTCCTCCTCCTCGGGAGACCTTCTTCCGGAGATGATGGAGAGTGACACGTATTCTCCGGCCTCCTCGCCCAACGGGGGGGGATGATACCGATGTGTTGTCCCGAAGGGCTCCTCCTGATCGTCTAGTGCGTTACCCGAAGGTAGTGCCTCTGTCACTTAGGGTTCAGGAATCAAGAATGACGGCCCCGAACCGTCCGGTTTACAGCCGGAGACGATTCTGGAGGCGAGTAAACGGATTCCTTCAAAGGATTGCCGTACTTTGGCGGCGGATTCCGTAGACCCCGGAGCACCGGAAATGCTGACGGACATGCTGCGACAAGCGTCCATTTCAGAGGAGCACCGTGCCTTGATGGTTACGGTGGTAGAAAGGGTTCTATCTTGAACGAGGCCTTCTCGAGCCTTCTAAGAGGTTTTGAGGTTTGTGATATAGTTTTGCCAATTGAATAATATTGACAGAATGCACCTGTTGTATATGCAGTAGCCCCTGAGACTCGGGTTGCCTTCCGAAGGAAGCGATCGGAGGATCAAAAAGATGTGCCCAAGTACTAACCCTGATTTAACTTGGAATATAGGTTGTCTCTCCACTTGCGGCTACCCGAAATACGGAAGTGGTCGAACTGTAGCGAAAGCTGGATATTGCGGAAGATGACATTGCATTGATCAACAAGCGTCTTGACGACTCGCAAGGTATGTATTTCGAGCGTTCCTTACACCAATGTGTTTGTTATTTAGGCCTGACGCCGAAAAGAGTTTTATATGAAATGTGCATGAGTGCAGATGGTGCTGCCGCCGTTGAAGCTCTTCGGGCGGAGCTAGCCCGGGCCAAGGAGCAGGCCCAGTGTAGTGATGCGGCTGCCAAGAAGGCATCGGCTGAGCTAAGAGCCGAACAAGCAGCTCAGCGCCAAAATGAGGAGAAAATATCCACACTGGCGCTTGAATTAAAGAATACTGCCAGCCGCTGTGAATACCTTTAGAAGGAGAATAAAGCCAAAATGGCTAAAATTGATAAGGCCGTACGAGATGCGAGTGAAGCTCGGTCTGAATCTAGGGCAGCTGGTGAAGAAATTCGGCAGGCTAAGGATATAGCGGCCGGTAAGCCCTTTTTGCTTCAGACTAAGTTTGGCGATCCGGACTATGCTCAGTTGAACCAGGTCTGGAGTTCTCCGACTGAATTTTTGGACTTGCCGAAGAGTTCTTTTGATGCGGCACAATTTTACCAAGCACAAGAGGGGTATGCCATGGAGAAGCTTTTCTGGTCACAATTTGGTGCATCAAAGCGCCCTCTATTGCTGAATGAACAGATGTCCCAATGGGCCGAGCTTCATAGGGTATCCGTCGACGCCATGAAGAACGTCATAATCCGGTTGTGGCCCAATGAGCCTGTTCCAAAGAGCTACTTTGGTCTGGTGCGTGTCGGTGTCAAAACCGGCGGATCTCGGGTAGGGGGTCCCGAACTATGCGTCTAAGGCGGATGGTAACAGGAGGCGGGGGACACGATGTTTACCTAGGTTCGGGCCCTCTCGATGGAGGTAATACCCTACTTCCTGCTTGATTGATCTTGATGATATGAGTATTACAAGAGTTGATCTACCACGAGATCGTAGAGGCTAAACCCTAGAAGCTAGCCTATGGTATGATTGTTGTTGTCCTACGGACTAAACCCTCCGGTTTATATAGACACCGGAGGGGGCTAGGGTTACACAGAGTCGGTTACAAGGGAGGAGATCTACATATCCGTATTGCCAAGCTTGCCTTCCACGCCAAGGAGAGTCCCATCCGGACACGGGTCGAAGTCTTGAGTCTTGTATCTTCATAGTCCAACAGTCCGGCCAAAGGATATAGTCCGGCTGTCCGAGGACCCCCTAATCCAGGACTCCCTCAGTAAGCCCCGAACTAGGCTTGAATGGCGATGAGTCCGGCGCGCAGATTGTCTTCGGCATTGCAAGGCGGGTTCTTCTCCAAATCCTGAATACTTGTTGAGTAGTGTCCGGCTTCCCATAAATGTTGCACTCCTTGGCTTCTGTGCCTAATAATGGCTATCTTCCACGTGTCGAGCGAATGCGAGAAGCCAGGGCATTTTTACATTTGCCACCTCAGCCATGCGAGTAAATTGTCTATTAATGAGACGGGTATTCTCAGATCCACATCACATCATCCTCCCACAGCGAGTATCCATCGGAGCGCGCCCAGAAAAAATCCATTCCAACATGGCCGGCCATTGGAGCTCCTCCTCTCGCTCCCGTAGCCCTAAGCCCGGTAATTGGAAGAAGTGTTCTGTCCCCCACAACCAATTAGTAGAGTTGCAGACCCAGGGATTTCTCCCTCCAGCGTATATGGTCCCTGTTCGAGCCGGGCTCGCCACCTACAACGGCGGGGAGCAAGCGGATGGCTTTCCCAACCCATCCATGGGGGAGCGGGTATGCCTTTTCCCTTACTTATTAAGAGGGCTTGGATTTCCAATTCATCTGTTCCTCCGCGGGCTCCTGGAGTTCTACGGCCTCCAGCTGCATAATCTTACTCCCGCCTCCATATTACACATCGCCGGCTATGTCGCCCTTTGCGAGCTGTTTCTAGGCTACGAAGCTCATTTCGAGCTATGGAAGAGGCTATTCTGCCTCGTACCCCATAAACAGGAGGGGTCAATATACCAAGTGGGCGGAGCCGAAATATGGCGCATCGCCGGGACTGGATACCTGTCCAGAACTCCGAAGAAGACATCCGAGGACTGGCCTTCGGAGTGGTTTTATATGGAGGACGTCCCCCTTCCGGACCCTATTCGGATGGGCCTTCCTGAGTTCGACAACGCTCCCTTGAAGAAACGCCACAGCTGGAGCCCTCGGAGCCCCCAGGAGGAAGATAACGGAGAAGTTCTTTACCTGATGGGCCGGATAAAAACGCAGGCTCAATCAGGACTGACAATAATCGAGGTTATGCCCATATGTATAATGCGGGGGTGCAGCCACTTCAATATCGGGGACAACCCATGTGGCACTTCAGCGGAGAAGACGATGCCACCCGCTGCGGTCGTAAGGGACTGGACTCAGTCGCTGCTCTAGCAAAAATCCTGTCTGATTTGTACAAAGGAGAGGAAGAGGAGTTCATCCGCATTAAGCCACGGGATGGATTCTCCATGTACAACCCTCCAAGCTGGGTGAGCTGCCACTTTTTACTCCAGACCTTCCCACTTTGTTTGTCATAAATATTTACCTTGCTGTTTCATAGCAGGAGCTGCGAAAAGCTGTGAGGGAGGTCCACAGCCCACCTCCACAACCAGAGGACCCTGACCGGGCCCTCGATCCCGGACTCGAAGAGGATCCGGACATATTTGTGGGACTGATTAACAGGACGTTCTATCAATTGAGCTGCGATTATGCCATGGTGGCCATCATAGCCGATTATGCTGGACTACTCCCTGCATCGCATGTAAGTAAAACCGGAGTCCCAACTTCCGAGAAGGATCGCCTTTTCTGCACTTCACCTACCGCACACATATGGTGTCTTACAGGGAAGGCCCTCGGGACGCCATGCCGAACCCGCAGTGATTCACCAACAAGGGGCACCAAAGCCGGGTAGGCTTAAAAGGAAGGCGGTCAGGATTGAGACGCCGTCACAGAGGTATGATACAGAACTCCGCTCTGTGGTTGTCGTCTTTTAAAATATAATAACGTCCATGTTTCCTAGAAGGAAAAACGCTCGTCGGACTATATCCACAGAGGCTGCCGGTCACGCCTCCACCAGTCAGGCTCCAGAGCCGGACATAGAGGCGAACGCTAACATGGGGCGAACGCCAGATGTTCCTCCTACAGAGGATGCGGATAGGCTATCCGCTACACATTCCGAAGTGGAGAGCGCTATGAATCACAGGCGTCGCCGGGCCGTACTCCGTGACGCTTGTTTCTCCCAAGAGGCGTTCGATGCCTTCAACTCAGGAGACGCGTACATCCGTGCTGCTCAAAATGGTCTTGCCAGAGCCACGGACCAGTATGTAAAGGATATACGGGTTAGAAAATCTGATGATTATGTATATCAGTAGCCCCTGAGACTTGAAACAGTTGACACAACTGATTTAAGGATCATTATATGTGCAGGTTCTTACGGAGAAGAATACCCAATTGTCTCAAGAGCTGGAAGAGTGCAAAGCCCAGCTACGGGCCGCAGTTGCCGCAATGAAGGAGTCCGAGAAGGCCCCCTCTAGTAACACTTGTCTCTATCAACAAGAATGACATGTACCGGTTAGTATGCGGCATGCATGCAAATCTAACGATAGATTCTGCAGATGATCCCGGGGTTAATCCGGAGGTAGTGCAAGGGGATGAGCAACATGCTCAACGACAGTTAAAGGCTGGCGAGCGCGTGCTTAAGCAGGTCAGGCAGGAGAAAAACGATCTCCAAGATGCCAATATCCGGCTGAGTGTTGAACTGAAAGATGTTCGGGCCCAACTTGCTGACTCCGTAAAGGAGAATAAGAGGCTTTGACGCGGCATTTTTAGTAAGTGCTTGAACGAACTTTTTATGGAGTTCGGCGAAGAAACCGGCTAACAGAGTTATATCTGTAGGTATGCTGATGGGTCATCCCGCAGAGGAAATGCCCGGGTCTGCAGGTGACACTACAAAAAAAATACGTGTTTGTCACAGTAGGTCGCGTTTTTTGTCATGCATTTACATCCATGACAAATTTATGACAGAATCAAGATAGTCATACCTGTGCTGTTGTAGAAGTGTTCCATGACATTACCAAAATTATCATCACGGAAGTGTCCACTTCCATGACAATAAATCGCGCGTCACAGAAGTGCTTTCATCAAGGGTGACCCACACGTGGCATCCACCGTAACGGAATGCCGTTAAGCTATCGGGTCGGGTTTTGGATCCGATAACCCGTTAACAGCCCCGACCAATGGGGATTTTCCACGTGTAAAATCATCATTGGCTAGAGGAAACACGTGTCGGCTCATCATTGGGATAGATGTCATCCACTCACTGGACAGATGGCGCGTATGATACGTCGACACGTGGCACGGCCCAATAGTGGCCCATTCCTGTGAAAAGGCCGGCCCGTTTGACTTGGTCAAAAGCTGGCGGGCCGGCCCATGGAAAGCCTGTTAACGGCCTGTTCGCATATAGCCCATTTACAGCCCGCTAACCCAAGGCCCGTTACGCCCTATCCGAATTAGGCCCAGTAGCGTCATCTGGGCCATCCAATATGATTCCAGCCCGTTTTCACTTCTGGCCCATGTATAGCCCATGACGTCTTTCGGCCCATATGAGGCCCTTTGTAACTCTTGGCCCATTAGCGGCCCGTGCTGAAACTGGCCCGTAATGAACAGTGTATTACTTTACACTCATTAACGGCCCGTGGTGAAACTGGCCCGTAATGAACAGTATTTCACTCTATACCCATTAATGGCCCGTTATTCCGTTGGGCCGTTTCCAGCCCAAGTTAACTTTCGGCCTTCTGAGGGCCCATTTATTCTTGGGCTCATTTGCAGCATTCGGTTACTTACGGCCCGTTACTGTCATTTTCTGCTTGTGGGCCAAATTTAGCATGCCGTTACAGTCGGCCCGTTTGTGGACCGTTAGTTTGTTGGGCCATTTTCATAGTATCACCAAATACGGCCTATTAACGGCCCGTTATGGTCAGCCCATAAAACATACGATTTCCATTAAAGGCCCGTCTACGGCCCATTAAAGGCCCGTACAAGACCCATAAATGAGTCGGCGGCCCATGGATCCTACGAGACGTAGAAGGCCCATGGATCCTACGAGACGTACAAGGCCCATGGATCCTACGAGACGTAGAAGGCCCATGGATCCGACGGCCCGTGAAGGGCCATGGTCGGGCGAGTTGGCCCCCGTTTGAACGATATAGCATATTCAAAGAATTATCCTACTCAATACTATACAACAAAGAGATCAAGGCATAGAAAGGTAGAATAATCCTACACTATACAATAAAGAAATTACAGCCGATTATACCCACTGGGCATTATGGTTCGGCACAGGTGATAATAAAGCATACACAAACAGCAAATTACATACACTGGGCAAATACAGCTCATACATCATGGACGCGCATCAACTTAACTCCATTTGAACTATAATCTCTTAAGAAAATAGGATTGGCCGGATTTAGATAGCACAAATTTCAGTCTGCAAAATCTTCAATGCCTTCATGGTTACCTCAGTGTCTTGTTTCATTTTTTGACTCCTCCATCTAATACCTGCATGTCCAGTCTCAACTTGTTGATTATACGTTGACAATCATGTACACATTGTCTTGCCACCACTAGTTGATGCTCGAGAACATCAGCACATTCCAATTACAATCCATAATCATTCGGTAACGGCCATGCCGCACTGCTCGCAGATCTTTGTGTTGATGTCACTTCATCCTGAAATGTTTCTGTAAGTACACATGACTAGGGCAAAAATATAGTTACAACAGTGAAGCGAACAAGACACTATTTTGTACTACATGGCAAAACAGGACTAACAATAATGTTACACGTCACTTTCAAAAAAAATGTTACACGTCATGAAGCATAAGCAGATGATATTTTAAAAATTATAAAAAAGATAGTTTGTGCAGCCTGCATACAGAAATCCCTCTTAGCTCACCAGAGGAGCATGATGTTGGGGCCCAATCGAAAATACAAACAAGTTACAAATTTAGACAGCACGTTGCGTATAAGTAAGCAAGCAGTTGGCCATTCTGTGCCTCAATTAAAGTCTTAGGGAGCATAATGAACAGCAGAGGGTTTCATACAAACATACTACAGCAGGCAAAACTATGCAATCATTAGCGTAGTATAAACTAGATTGTGAGACTCATGCAATAATAGTTGGTTAATAGACTTCAAAGCTTCAGGCACACTTCGGCAGAGTAATTAAATGGTAAGGCCTTTAATTATCTCAACTAATAGTGATACAAGTACCGAACATCAGGCATGATTATTTGGGCATCTCATTAACTGAGGAAAAATAAAGCAATTGAAAAGAGAAAATTAACTATGCCTGAAACAAACAAGAATTGAACTGTTGAGTTGCATACAGTGACTTACCTTAGCAGGTTGAAGAGGCTCAGCGCAGCTCCTACTTCTCTTGCAAGGCTCCTTCCTAACATCTTGTACTTGGAAATCCTCAATCTTATCTTCATTGCACCCCCTCTGCAAGGTGACACAAACAAGTTACTCGTCTCCTTGGAAGATAAATATGCATACTTTCCAGTCTATGAACACAAAAGGATGAGATTATAACAAAACAACACCACATAATGAAACATGCCGCATCTCTTGCACTTGCACACAATGAAATGAGCATTTACTATGTCTGCACTATGTAAAAACTAGGCATACCTTCGAACTGGATCTCCAGGTACTCTTGGAGAGCCTACTGTAGTGTATAGCCAAACCTTTATGTCACCTATGAGTTAGACAAGGCCCCACTACAGCAGCCCTTAGTGTTTAAATCGTTGACAAGCTCTGTTAGAGTGTTAGGTCAAGAACAGCAAGTAATCAAAGCAAACAGTCCTAGTATGGCTGGCTGATGCAAACAAGCAATTGAACAGATGTGTGAGCAAATCTTACATATCAAGAAAAGAAGCAAAGAAGGAGGCTTAAAGACCATCACTTGACTGACCAGATTAAGGGGCATTTAAACATCATGTGCAACGTATGAACTAACATAAACATTGCATATTCCAGATTCTACAATGGAATGCACATGTATTAGGTTATGCCATGTATGATGATGCCTAAATGTACAGATAGCAGGCAGGAGTGATTCATCATTGCACGCACAATTGAATTGCAGGTTAAGGGCCAGTTCGATTCCGCCTTTTCAGGGCATATTGTCAAAATAAGCCATAAAAGATGTAAAGAAGCCATTTTTGAGTTATGGGCTTGGGCTTAACTAATTTCGCTTTGGAGGGGGGTGTTTCGGGTAGAACCTCACTAAATATTGAAGGGAAGGGGAATAGTGAAATGACTCTGTTGTCTGCCTATGTTACACTCAAAATGCAACTGTTGACGCCCGTGTCACACCTGACCCTCAAGTAAAAACAAACACGCAAGCATTCATTGCCCTACCCGCTTGTATCTCCTCTCCCCTTTCCCTCTACCTCGATCCCCTGCCTGCAGCACTAGGGTTCCTCCAGCGAGCCGTCGCCACTGGTCCCATCTGGCCTGGTCCTCGACGATGCTATGTCCAGCTAGGCTACATGGCCGGCGGGTAGGGGCTAATCTCCCTGGCTGCTCCTCCCTCTGGCGCCGCCCCTCATTCTCATGGTCTCCAGCAGCTGCTCCACTGTGGTTCGTCCAACGCACTACTCCGGCGGGCGCTGCACAACTACGGCTGATGCCACACTGCGGCAGAAGGCACCTTATTCCCCCTCCCCTCCTCCCAGGCCATGGCCTTGAGGTGCTATTGAAGGATGAGCTCATCCAACAAGGTGAGGATCTCCTCTGAATTTTTGCCAAATTTTCATTTTGATCCACTATACGATGAATTGCTATGAGCTGCTTCTGCTGCTGCTATATGATGCATTGCTATGAGCTGGTCCTGCTGCTGCTATATGATGAATTGCTATGAGCTGCTGCTGTATGATGAGTTGCTATGAGCTACTGCTGCTGCTATATGATGAATTGCTATGAGCTGCTGCTGCTATATGATGAGTTGCTACAAGCTGCTCCTGCTGCTGCTATATGATGAATTGCTATGAGCTGCTCCTGCTGCTGCTATATGATGAATTGCTATGAGCTGCTCCTGCTGCTGCTATATGATGAATTGCTATGAGCTGCTGCTGGTATATGATGAATTGCAGACTGCTGCTGCTGTATGATGAGTTGCTATGAGCTGCTGCTGCTGCTGTATGATGAGTTGCTATGAGCTGCTGCTGCTGCTATATGATGCTTTCAGGTGGTGCTGCTATACGATAATAACCAGCCACTTGGACCATCGAATTTCAATAAATAATTGTTCTTCATTTAAATGTGGGTCATGCGTTCTTCGTTTAAATTAGGCAATGGGATCTCTATGGAAAACATTGACCAAAGTAGATTGTGCCAAGTAAATGGTATCTTTGTATTTGCATTTTGAGCAAATAGTGATGGTCTGTTTTCCTATCATATTAATTACTACACTGGGTTCAATTTGTGATGTTTGCAAGTCAAATTAATTTTCATATGGGTAGCAAAATGAAAAAAATATAATGCAATCTAGGCTTTCCACTGATCATACCAAAGATAAGCTGAAAACGCAATGAAAAGAACTGGTTGGCTTATCACATGGAGCTTATATTCACAGGTGCTTATTTTCTTAGGATAACTCGTAATAACTGTCCCTAAGAAACTTGGCTAATAGAACTGGCATACAAATAACATGTCACGATGATTGCAATGGAGGAGTGACGTACCATAGCACACTGTATAGGCTCACTGCTGCCTCTCCTTTTTTGCGATGTTCCATGAAATTGCCACATACATCTTGTACTTTTTCATTGTGTAACCCTATCTGCAAGTTGACACGGCTAATTTCAGACATCTCTACATGATACTACATTGCATATCCCTTGCGCATATTTAAACCACCAATTAACGATTGTGTGCGTACCATAAACTAGCCATGACTCTGTATGCTGGACTAGCAGGCACTCTAAGGAAGCCTAATATAGTGCACTGGAATTCCTACATGCCACCTACGATTTTGTGTAATGTACTGCCCCTGTTCCTAAATATATGTCTTTGTAGAGATTCCAGTATGGACCACATACAGATGTATATATATGCATTTTCGAGTGTAGATTCACTCATTTTGCTCCGTATGTAGCCTATAGTGGAATCTCTAGAAAGACTTATATTTAGGAACGGAGGTACGAGGTAGTATCATGTATGACATCTACATATCTAATTTAGCAGCCAGTAGTAGAAATCATTGTCTACACAAAGGGATTACTGGTCGAAAATCCTAGCAAAGCACGCTGGCAGGCACAGAACAATACAAGAGAGAGAGACGCGCTTACAAGATCATAGCAATGCCTCAGTCCAGGATCTTGGTTGGCCAAGCTGTTAGATCCAGAAGAAACATCGTCCTTGTAGTTTTTGCCAGCTGCATAACAGGTAACAGCGACCGGTTAGTATATTTGAAGTACATCGGGCAGGTGATGCTGGACGGGTTTAAAGGTGACAAGTACCTAGGCCATGGCGGGTGCTTGGCATCTCTCCAGACGGTGGGAATCAGGTTAGAAATGTCGAGGGTGATGACGCTGCGCTGGCTGTCGGGGTCCGGTAAGGAGATCTAGAACCGTCGAGTAGGGCGTTTGTGGAGCGGCTCTGGTAGGGTGGACTACGGTGTGGGCGAAGCGGATCTGTGGCCGTGGACGAGGGCGTAGGTGAAGCTGCTCTGGTGGTTGGGTTAAGGATGGTGTCAACGACGCGGATCTGCGGCCATGGACGGGGCGTCAGAAGCTGCTCCGGTGGTTGGGTTAAGGATGGTGTCGACGATGCGGATGTGCGGCCGTGGATGGGGCGTCAGAAGCTGCTCCGGTGGTTGGGTTAAGGATGGTGTCGACGATGCGCATCTGCGGCCGTGGACGGGGCATCAGAAGCTGCTCCGGTGGTTGGGTTAAGGGTGGTGTCGACGATGCGGATCTGCGGCCGTGGACGGGGCGTCAGAAGCTGCTCTGGTAGGTTGGATGAGGGTGCGAGGAAGCGGATCTGAGGCCGTGGACTTGTGAGTTGGCAAAGCGGCCCCGGTAGGGTTGAGAATGGTATAGGCGAAGCTAGTCCGGTAGGGCTGACGATGGTGTCGGCGAAGCGGCTCCGGTAGGGTTGAGGAAGGTGTCGGCGAAGCGGCTCTGGTAGGGTTGAGGAAGGTGTCGGCGAAGAGGATCAGAGGCCGTCGACGGGGGCATCGATGGGGTGGCTCCGGGGGGTGTGGACGAAGCGTCTCCGGTGGGGAGTACGAATGAGCCGCTGCAGATGCGCGACGGTTGACGAGAGTAATGGCGAAGCAGATCTGGCGTCGTGGGCAAGGCCGGCACTGAATGGGCTGTGGTACAGTGGTGGATGAGCAGTCTACTTCTTTCCAGGGGAGGTGGGAGGGGTAGATGCGGCCGCAGAAGCAGATCCGGCGAGGTGGATGCCGCTGGCAGTGAATGGGCTATGGTACGCTGGTGGATGAGCAGTCTAGGGTTTCGAGAGGGGAGGGGAGAAAGGGCGATGAAGTACGGACGGCGTGATGTAAGATGCTCTGGTGCTGTGGAGTTAGTCGTTTTTTGCGGGAGGGGAAGAGGAAATGGGGGTGCCGTATAGTGGGGGAACCGGAAGTTACCAAAGCAGCCCCGACCTATCATGTAGATGAGGGCGGTATTGTAACTGTTGGTCTCCGTGCACCAAGGACAAAAGGGGGATTTCGCATGCTAAAGACTAAGGTGGCGGAAATTTTAGAAGGAGGCGGGAGATTTTGCCGCCCGCGGGATCGTTCGTATCCAGTTTCAACTAATTTTGGACCGTGCTAGCGGGAAGGTCATGCTAGACTGTGTACACGGGGCACGCGTCAACAGTTAATAACTGGTGTGAAGTCCACCCCAGAAAAAAAGACAATAACTCGGGATGATGCGCCGATAACTTGGACGTCCACACGGGCGCGGCCAATCGTACGGGTGTAGTGGCGCATTCACAAAGAAAAGGGATCAAACGCTCAGCCTATGTATTTCTCGTGTAAATAGATAATTTAGTGCCATTGGTTATTTACTTTAAACATAATGCATTGACGTATTAGTGTAGAGGCGCACAAAAAGAAATGGATATTGTAGTCAGCTACTTAAAAGTGTTACCTCATATGATTACATAGCCTCCATTTCATAAATTGCGTACCCGTTGAATTCATATATGAATATTACATATATTACTTCAAAATAGAAACTTAAATCATCCAAGACTAATGAATTTGAATGCAAGAGTAACAATGGTGCATATACATGATAGCTACATTGGTTGTTTGAAGAAACATCACTGTAACTTTGGCATGCACAACTGAAAAGGTTTATTTAAATAGAAAAAAATGTGATATGTGAGTGTCCAATCTTTATAGCGTTGAATTGATATTGTACCTTTGGCCACTATACGAAGTAGATATTGACTTATGTTCAAGCGATGCACGTCCACGGTCGCTAGATAGTGATACGTGAATGAATTGTGCAATCTCTCTCACACGCATACATATCTCATTTCCCTGTGGGCATCGGAATCACACACGCGCACTTCGTGTATTTCTCTCCCTCCATCAGGGTTAAATTCGTCTTTCTACCCCATCCTACAAGTCTCTCACACAGAAACACACACGCTCTCTATGTCTAACACGCCCACCCCTTTAATTCCGCCCACCCACAGCCACTAATGTCTCAAAGTATAATAATGTCTCTCACACATATGCTATCTACCTATCCCTTAATATAGCTAGATATGTGTCACACAAACTCCTTCTCCCTACTAGCAAGATGCCCATGCATTGCACGGAACATCAAGATGCATTTGTATAAGAAGTTTATCTTGTGGGAGAAAAGGATGAACGAGGGAATGCCTTATTTGCAAATGCGGAGAGGGGTGTGGGTATCTTTTTGCAAAATTGCCATAGTTTCCTTCCTGTCCGTCAGATATAAATCGGATGGCCTATATTGCAGGATCGCAGGAACACCATCATCACCAACTCTGTTTTTTATAAGAGTAGAGATATGTGAGTGTCACTGCCCCCCCCCCCACACACACACCCACACTTCCCAACACCGAAGGAGTAGGGTGACACCTCGATCTTGATACTAATCTATCGACTGGCTTCTCTCTCAAACATACACACACACACTACCCGGCACTGAAGGAGTAGGGTGGCACATCGATCTTGATAATAATCTATCTACTCCTCTTTCAAACACACACACACACACACACACTCGCTAGTTGTGCCTCTGTGCCTACCGCGCACACTCTCGATATGTCTTTCTCTCCCTCCCCCCCCCCAACAATGACAGCGGAAGGGTGACAACTCGATCTGATCATAATCTGTCAATTGGTTTCTCTCTCAAACATTGTGTCTCGGTGCCTCGCTCGGTAGCCCCCTCTATATGTAGACTTCTCGCGCGCGCACAGCTGTAGTGACGATGACGCTGAACCCAGTGTGCCTTGTTTTTACCGGCCTCATGTGATATTTTTCACCATGTTTTCTGTTAATTAACAAGGCAACCTTTTCTTTGTTACTACTAGTGAATCTGAAATCATTCGGGGCAGACATAAAATATATCACTTCAACCCAATTATCGCAGCAACTATTTTAAAAGAAATTAGCTAGCTGCCCGTGCGTTGCATGGAACATCAAGATGCATTTGTATGAGTAGTTTATCTTGTGAGAGAAAAGGTTGAATGAGGGAAGGCCTTATTTGCGAACGTGGAGAGACGTGTGGGTATATTTTCGCAAAATTGCCATAGTTTCTTTCCTATCCGTTAGATATAAATCCGACGGCCTATATTGCAGGATGGCACGCACACCATCATCACCAACTCTGTTTTCTACTCCCTCCGTCCGAAAATACTTGTCATCAAAATGGATAAAAAGAGATGTATCTAAAACTAAAATACGTCTAGATACATTTCCATTTATCCATTTTGATGACAAGTATTTCCGGCCGGAGGGAGTATTTGTCTTTTTAGAGATTTCAACAAGTGACTATGACCGGACCTTACCAACATACTCAAAAAAGTAGTCCATAATTTTGATGTTACCCTCTTTTCTTGGCGGTGCAGTGCCATCTGGATACCTCATAAATAAATCAAGGACAAATCTGACCCCTTCCTGAAAAGACATACGGAGCAAAATGAGTGAATCTACACTCTAAAATATGTCTACATACACATCCGTATGTGGTAGTCCATTTGAAATCTGAAAAAGTCAAATATTTAGGAACGAATGGAGTATATATAAGAGTAGACATGGAGATATATCTCCAGCATGGTCTACAACAAAAATGTGCTGGGCTGGTTAGCGCCGGATGCTCGCAACGCGATGACATGAGTTCGAATTCTGTCTTTTAACTTTATATTTTTATATTATATATTACTCTACTTATTTAATATATACTTCTTTCGCTACTGTACTGACAGTGGAACCCACAGAGTACTTAGAATACAAGATTAAGGATGGACTTGTTTCTTTTTAACTTTCTGTACGAAGCTGTAGCCACCCTGCAAGTCACGTGTACACTGTACATGCAATTAACTTTTTATAGAGGGTCAATCATACAGGCAATTAACTCAAATGGATTGGATGTGACTATTATTTCCAGCATAAAGAGCATCTCCAACGACAGCCGGCAAATTTCCTCCCGCTTCCTTAAGCGGAGGACGACATCAAATGCCAGCGGCATACATTTTTACAACTCTAACCAACCAGATGAAATTCGTGCAAACACGGACTGATTTCATATAAGCATGAAGGATTTCGTATAAAAAAGCCGGATCTTCATATAAACATGATGGATTTCATTACATTTACATTAACTAAGAGGTGCCAATCCGGCTCTCTTGTATAATTAATACTCCCTCCGTCCGGAAATACTTGTCCTAGAAATGGATGTATCTAGACTTATTTTAGTTCTAAATGGCCGCCCGCGGATCCCTTTGTCTTCCTCATGTCCGTCAGACACTTGCGGGGTCGACGAAGGTCCTCGGAAGAGACGAAGCAGCAAAGAAACCACCTGAATCCGCGGTCGTCGCCTCGGTGGTGGCCTTCATGGGTCCCAAGTGGCGGCGGCCTCCCGTGTTCTACTTCTCCTCGATGATGGCGGCGGACACGGAGAAGCTGGCCACCGACTCGTCGCTCTCCATGCACCCGGCTTCTGTCTCTGCCTGCATGGCGCTGCCGCAGGCACGGGAGGCGCGCCCACAGACACGGGAGGTGCGGCCACCGCAGACACTGGTGGCGCGGTACGACGCGGCAGCGACGGCGCCCGTACCGGCGTGCTAGCCGTCGTGCCGGCGTGGAGCAACTCGCCACTCCTCATCGAGCTGCACTGGAGCAGCGAGTTGCTGAACCACGCGCCTGCTTGGGGCGGCAACTGGCTCCGTCGGGCCAAGCGAGGTTGGTGAAGCACCGAGCGGCCTCGCCCGTATCCGGAGGGCTTGGCGGGCCACCCAGCCGGGTAATATGCCGGAGAACGGCTCATCGGAAGCCATCGGAAGAGTGGAGAAAATGGTGAAGGAGGAGATGGGGGAGCGGCGGAGGGGTGCGATTCTTGCCCGCTGTCTGTCTGGCCTCGTGTAAATAGAGGGCGGATGGTAGGAGCTTGGCCGGCGTCTGGCCTCGTTTAAACAGAGGGCGGACGGGAGGAGCTCGGCCGGTGTTGCGTTTAATTCCGGCCCGCTCATGAACGGACGTGTGGCAGGAGTAGGATTCTCGGTTTGCATGCGGGTTTAACGGGGGGGTTTAATGGAGGTGGCGGGCGTGCAGCGGGCGGTGCAGTACTATTTGATTTGACAGCAGTAATGAGCTGTCAAATCACAAAGGCCCTCGCCTCTCGTGAAACCGACCGAGCTAGACTGCCTCGCCCTCTAGCCTTTTAAAAAATGTATATACTCCACTTTTGTACAATAGTAGTATCGATGGATTGCGCCATGGAGCAAAACTTGAAATTAAAAAAAGGTGGTACATATAGAGAGCGCTCGTCGCCAAATTATGCATATAGTACTATTGAAAAGGCTTGTCACAATAATGGTGTCCAGCACAAGTGCACAACCCACCCCTCAAATAAAACTAAGCACCCTGGAATTCTTTGACAAAACTAAGCACCCTGAAATTCTTTGACAACTAAATTACTGGCTATATGATGTTGGCCATATATATTGTACGTATATAATGTGAAGAAACGAGTGGTAGTACTATACCAACTAAAAGATGAAATGTAAGAAATACTAGTATGTACGTACTGAAGAGTTAAAGTAACAAGAAGAAACATAACATAGTTCTGCTGGGGGCTCAGCACAACACACCCCTCAAAGTAAATTAAGCACACCTGAAATTAAACTTTGCAACTATTCCGGTAGACACTGCATTAGAACCACCATGAGCAACGACACTGCCACCTTACTCGGAGTCCTCGTCCACGTCCTCGACTTCGTCCTTGTCCCTCTTCCTCTTGGCCGATACTTCTTTGCTTGAACCGCACACTTGGCTGTTGCTCTTCATCCAACCCTTGTAGATATTGAAGCAAAGGTAGCCATCCATTGCAGCGTAGTGGATGTGGTCTATATCTAGTACATTCCGCTGCCATGCATGACGATGAAATGTGTATGGAGGTTTCTCCAGTTTACTGTACGAAGGATGAACCATGGCTCCTGCCAGGGTCAGCATTGAAGGCTGACAAGAGGACACCAGCCGATTCTTCTGGAGGTCGAAGGTGTTGCCTACAACGAGGCCTATCCGACGCAGCACTTCTTTGTCCTTACCAAAGTCTACAGTAACAAATTTGACTAGGTTGCTCTCGAGGAAGTCCTTAAAATCCTGGCACTCAACGTCGGCATGGCATATGTGGTAGACCAAGCATAAGTCATGCACGCAAACCTGGATCACGGTGGGCTTCTTCCTCTCTTCGTCCTTTAGATCCTTCTCTCGTCCCAGGACTGTGGTGTACTCAACATCTAGCCCAGCGACCCACTCATCATCCGAGACTTCGAACATGTGTCTGAAGCGAGAAAGGCATCCTTTCACCGTCGCGGAAGAACGGGTGTAGATGACGTCGAACTCATCGCCGGTGATGGTTCTAACCTTGTACTCACCGCCGATCGGGGAGATTTGGGACGCCATGGATTTGGGAGGAGGGTTAGGATTAGTGGAACTGCCGTAATGTGAATGGACGGGACGACTAGGAGCGAACCGCCGTAGTATTGAAGGACGTGCGGGGACGAGTAGGAGCGAACTGCCAGCGTGCGAACGGCAGGGTAGTGGCTTTCCATTCTCCCATGATACGGGCTTCCGAGAGCCCTTGGATCTGAGATCGAACGGTTGCATGGCGTGATTCTAGACCTATGGGTGAATATCCTATCCTGGAGGGTTATTCTGCAAATTTTCAGCAATTTAGCATGCGACCGTTTGATCTCAGATCCAAGGGCTGCCAGCAGCCCGTATCGTGGTCGTGCCTACCATCACCGTCGCGTCGCTCGTGCGGTCGCGCCCTTGGAGATTTAACATGGTGCGTTAGGCTATCTGATGTTGGCATGTCATACATAGTCATCACTTAGTCACTCATACTACAACAAGGTTTTGGCTATAAGGTTGGCTATAAGTGTATTTATTTATTTTACTTCTCTCTATCTCTTTCATCGTACTCCCTCCGTCCCATAATATAAGAACGTTTTTGACACTAGTGTAGTGCCAAAAACGTTCTTATATTATGGGACACAGGGAGTACTAGTATTTATTGCATTGCCAAGGAGTGACCTCTTCCAATGAAATGGTGTTCCTAAGTTTGCTTCATTTAATTAGCTATAGACTCAAAATTGTCTTTTCACCTAGGTACACGTGCTTAGCACCGTTTCTTCCTTGGGTCACCAAACTAGTCTCTCTCTTCTTGATTAACTTGCCACATCAGACTTTATGCCTATGTGGAAAGCTTAAGCACCTGTAGGAGCAAGTAAGTACAATAGTGCGCTTTACATGGCATTTTTGCATATGTGGAGGAAAGAGAGGCAAGGAAAAAGTGGAGAAGTGGGCTCTCATGCAAGAGCCAGCCTCTACTACATGGTGGAGCATTGGGAGAGGCACCTGTATGGAGGTGGTTAGGAATCGGGAGACTCACGCCGGTCGTAGCGCCGCAGTTAAAATGATAATGGCAAGTCAAATCACGGGGCCCCACCTGTCCAGCAGTAACTCGCTGTCAAATCACACAGCCCTACGTTTGCAGCAACCTACTCCCTCGTCTTCTCGTGTCTCTATCAAACCGACTAGGCGGAACTGCCCCGCCTACCGCACAGGAAAAGCCCGCGCGGTATACTCCCTCCGTCTAGGTGACCAAGGTGGAGGAAAACGAGAGAACTTAATGTTTAGTATTTGCTAAGGCTGGTTGTAATGGTACTAGCCTTAGAAATTTTGATGAGGTGTCATAGAATTAAATGAAGAAAGAGAGAGAGTTGAGTACTATGTGTCATACATGGCAATAAATAAAGTACTACATGATACTAATATATGATACATGGCGCAGGAGTACTAAGTATTATTAATACAGTTTTGCTAGAACTCATCTAGATGAGATATAATTTGGTCTCATTCATCTTTTATAGCCATTGGATGTGATGCTATATAAGATGCGTGTGTGCTGACGTGGGTTGTATTTGTTCTTGTGCAACGAACTGACCACTGCATGTCATGTTTGATACTCTCAAGTCATTAAAAGCATACAAGCCCCACATCTCTTCTTGGTTGATTCCTCTATTTATGTCAAAAAATAAGAAACAACGTGAGAGTTAATGCACCATGCCTATGTTTTTACTATTTGGTTTTCGTAAGATGACTTAATACTCACCTAGATGGAGGAAGTATTCGATTTGACAGTGGGCAGCACAGTTCCCGATACGGCTTTAATGCAGACGAGGGAGGGAGTAGCGGTTCCCGATATGTTGAACGGCCAATGCATCCTCCTTCAATTAATGCATGAGGGAAGTAATGGGAGGAGGTCCGGGAAAAGAGGCTGCACGATGTGAATGCAATGCAGTTTGCCCTCATTGCCCTCATATAAAGGCGCCCCTCCATTCCAATGCATCTACCACATCGTACGCACCTAAGCATTTGCCTAAGCACCTATACTAAGCACAAAAGAGCTCACTCCAGACCCATGGCGGCGATGCGCGTGAGCTGCCAGCGGCTGCGCCAGATGGTCCACGACGCCGGCCTGCGGCATGGCGCCGAGGATCGTCTCCAGACGGTGTTGGAGACCGGCTGGTGGATGGCCGCCGTCGACGCCAACTACGACTCTCAGTTGGACTAGATGATTGTTGCCACCAGCAACAAGTTCACCGTCCTCAAGAAGCTCGCGGACGACATCGCCGTACTCCTCCAGCCCGCGTGCCCGGGCTCCTCATTGCCTGCCACCCTAATCGGCCTCCATGGCCGGAACCTCTTTCAAGCACTGGTGGCCCTGCGACTGCCCGCCGACGCCATGAAGAATGTCCACCTGGAGGTCGCGCTCGCCGCGAGGCGCCTCGCCCTGCAAGAATTCGTCGACCTACACATCCATGTGTACGAGCAAATCGTGTACATAGGTATCTACAAGGCCAGTGAGGACGCTACGACGTTGGCCTTCCTCAACCGGCTGGAAGCCTTGGATGCCTTTGCTGAGAAGCACCTCGACCTCGCCACAAAAGCCGCCGCTCCTTAGCCGCCGGTCGGTGGCCTGGCGCACTAAGTTGAGGAGGAGGAGGTCGTACGTTCGTGGATCCATCTTTCTTCTTGCCTTCTGTAACCACCACTGCGATCGCATCATCGTGGCCTTAATTCTTATTGTGTTGTTGCATTCTCGTTCCAGTCAATACTGACATGTGCGATCCCTTTGCTTAATTATATGCATCACTGTAACTAGTACTCCATCTGTCAATTTATAAGTTGTGCTTACCTTTTCCATCAACTTCGTGCAATGCGCGGGCATCTTGCTAGAAACACTAGAACAAGTCTATATAATCCGTATGTGATAGTCCATTTGAAATCTCAAAAAAGACAAATATTTAGGTATGGAGGGAGTAATATATTAGGAGTATATCAAAATAATAGTGATTTCTTTCAAGTTTGTGAACAAATACTACTATTCTACTACTTTGGATCCGTCGCAACGCACGGGCACATTGCTGGTAAAAGGAAAAGGCCTGCCGCGTTCGCGTCGCACCCCCACACGCCCGGGAATCGGGAGTACAACACGGCCCGTCCGGCACGACACATAGCTTAGGGAAGGCGTGTTGCCTAGCATTTTCACTTTCATGTGGGACCGCCGTTGAGCAAACCGACACCCCGCCCACCGCCGGGTTGGAAAACAAAAACGAGGGGAAGATCTAGCTGTAGCACGGAAGCCAAGAAATTTGGTGTCTGACGGGGCTCGTTGATAGAGTAGGAGCATTCCGTACTAGTACTACTCCTACTAGTACCAAGTTTCTACTCCTAATACTATATTACTAGTACTACCACTATACAACTAGTAGGTACATGCACGGCACAACATCGTAGGAACAAAAAATGGGAAGATCTTGTTTTGGGTGATTTATCTTTTTTTCAATCAACGTAGTATGAATAATATGATGTGGGGGGCACCCATGAAGCTTATGTGGCTTGGTTGCATGGCTACGGAAGGTTAGAGAAAAATAAATAGATAATGTGTTTAGAGTGCACTCCACTAAATAGATATACTTTGGATCCATTGCAACGGACCGGCACATCTATATCTATACCCCCTATATAGTGTGTGAAAAACTTTGAAAGTTGGTCATTGGATGAAGCCAATCCGACGGTACAAAGATGGCAAATCCGAGCACTACTGGCCGTTGGATATCATCCACCAGATTCTGCCACATGTATAATCTAGAAGACTCCATGGTTGAACTTAATTCATGACTAACTTCGCCACAACTAAGCTTAGGCAAAGTTATTAGTTCTTCAAAATGAGAGCCACAAGTTGGCAAGCCTAAGGGAATCTTGCCACATTTTTTGTGTGTATCTCATGTGGGGCCTTAGTGTGGCTTGAACCAAACACTCACCTAAGTTAATCAAACTTGCCTAACCTTACATTCCACCAGATTTTGCCACATGTTAGAACCCAGAAAGCTCCACATGTAGAAACATAATGCACAAACCACCAGAATCTCATGCGTGCAATGCACGTGTACCTTACTAGTACTAGTTGGTAGTAGTAAGAAACAAATTCCAGTTTTGGCATGAGCTCGTACTGCGGGAGCACCACAAGGCCTGCCGCAGGAGTTACATTTCCCTCTCGGGGCCCACGGGACCGAATTTCAGTGGCCTAGTGCCCGGCCTATGAGTCAATGACATGCGGACCTTAAATGCGGCTGGCCCACATGTCATTCTCATGGAGGTGGCGTGGTCCGCGACTCACTCGTTCGAGATGAACCTGCCGGTGGTGGCGTGGCCGTGGCGAGGGTGCCACACCTGGGCGTCAGGGCGTTACGAGGCATAGATGGCCACACCGGCGGGTACTACCTGTAGTACATAAGTACTCCAGCTGAGGATTGATGGCCGGGACGAAATGTGTCACAGCCGCTGGATGAAAATTCGATGGTGCGGGAGTACGGATCGGAGCACAGCAGCGGAGCAGGCAAACCGCGTCCAATCGGGTGTGTCTATGGTAGAAAGTTGATGGTCGCCGCAGTTCAGCTGGCCCGCATGTCATGCACACAAAGGCAGAGGAGCGGTGGGGCCGAGAGGGATGAGGGGCACGTCGGGGGGATGAGGATCCCCTGACGCGAACAATCCTACCATTCTGTCACTGACATGTGGGACCCATAAGCGTGGGTCCCACCTGTCAGCGAAGGAAAGGCAGGGCAAGGTAGTGATAGCCACGTAAGAGGATCCATGTCCACGTCGGGGGACGTCGTGTCGTGGGTTGGAGCGGCGTCGTGGGAATCACGTGTGGGTGTGGCAGTGGTAGAAACAAGAAACGTGATGGTTGTCGTGGTTCAACTTCCATGGACAAGCTGTCATGTCTGCTGACACATGTATATCAAAACTAGAGTGCTTATATTTCAAGCACGTGAACAAGTATTATTCTACTACTTTGGATCCATTGCAATGCACGGGCCAGCACATTGGTAGTAGTAGTGTCCATCTCTATCTCTAGAGGCCTTCCCTCGTTCATCCTTTTCTCTCACAAGATAAACTACTCATACAAATGCATCTTGATGTTCCGTGGAACGCACGAGGATGTTTCCTTGGGGGTCTCTCCAGCGCGGCGTGGCCGTAGTTGCAAGTTGACGCCCCTTGAGATGCCGACGTTGAGGGGCACTCGGATTTCCTCCGATGAGCAGGTAAGATGAGTTTGATCACGTAGTAAATGCATTCTAAAGACTACTTCCGTGTCCATTTACTAATTCTCCCCCTGCCCACTGTTTCACAGGTTAGGCTCGGTGCGAGTGGAGATTGGCTTGCATATGTACGGGAGGGTACCAACATCAATTTGCACAACATTTACAACGGTGACACCGTTCCCGTAGAACCTTTTTCCAGCATTGGGATCAGCCATGCAACGGGCCACCGCATGAATTGGTACAATGGAACCACGGTGAGATTGAATAAGATAGCACGAACCTTGCACATGGCGGTCAAAGGCGGACCATGCTGTCTGCGGCCGATTTGTTGCCGTACGAGTAGGAAGACGCTGTGCTCCTTTCTAACCGCTTCTTCGCGGTGACAAACCAGGGGACTTATTTTGTATGGGACACATCCTACGATATACTCCCTCTCTCTCAGTTTATTTGTTTTGAATCTTTTCGTTTTATAAGTTTCAAATTCAAATTTAGAGCTCCCCATCACATGTTGAGATTACAATGTACATTAAATCGTTGCGTGCATGTATAGTAAAGAAACAAATCTCGAGTTTGGCACGAGTTCGTGCTGCGGGAGCACTACAAGCCCTGGCGCAGGAGTTACATTTCCCTCTCAGGGCCGTCGGGACTGAGCTTCAGCGCCTTACTACACCTACCTTTGAGTCAATAACATGTGGAGCCGATAGGTGACTGGTCCACATGTAATGCTCCCGTAGGCAGACGGGCAGTGGGGCCAAGAGGGGTGAGCCGCAGGTCGGGGGACGTGTAGTTTCATGGGTTCGAGCGGCGTCGTGGGAATCGCGGGTGGCTGTGGTAGAAACTTGATGCTCGCCGCATTTTAGGTGACCCACATGTCATGCACACAATGGCAGAGGGGCGGTGCGGCCGAGAGGGGTGCGGTGCACGTCGGGGGGCGTGGTGACGTGGGTTGGAGAGGCGTCGTGGGAATCGCGAGATGAAACGTGATGGTCGCCGTAGTTGAACTTCCATGGACAAGCTGTCATGTCTACGGACACATGCACTGCATACTGATCACTGGAAGGAGTAGCAGAGAAAGCTATATATGCGGATAAATAGTTCCTTATAGTCAAGCGGACCCACGCTACTACTCTGTTCCAAAGACATGCACACCATCGAAATAGTCCATCTATATCAATATACACCGAGAGGGAATAATTTTTTTTACAAGAGAGGAAATAGTTCATCCATCCATAATGCCCTCCTGCTGGTGTAGCCTTTTCTTCTTCTTCTTCTTCTTCTTCTTCTCATTCTCTATGGGAGACGGCTTCGCAACAAGCTCTTTTGACCTTGCAGCTATCTCGAAACTCACACGGGCATCGAGGGCAGCATATTTTATCCGCTCGTACGTCAAGGGATAATTCTCCCATCCAGACCACCTTAATGCCACCGTCTCGTCACCCTTCTGAAGATTTGTACCGAGCATAAAATTTGCTACGTCGAATAGGGATGGTGTCTGTTTATCACAATCTTCTACAGGAATTTTGATTCTGGTTTGTAGGTCAGCGATGCTTTTCAAATCAAGGTTGTACGGCTCCAGCTTCTGTTTGTCCCCTTCGATGGCTGCCCCATAGAAGTATATGTCCTCCCGAGACAAGAAATCGGGAAGCTCACCTGGTATGGAGGGCGAGTGTATGATGTGGTACACCAAAACATCATCTTCGAGGCACAGCTAAAGGACGGCGGCGCGCTGGATCTTCCCAGGGGCACGCTCCGTGTACTCTGTGTCGAGAACGATGACCCTCGTCTCTACCTTTTCGAGGGAGTTGGATACATTGTTGATCCACTGCCGAACAACCCTTGGGTGGACAGTGACGGTGGCAACTATGCGCATCGAGCCTTCGATGAGGACATGTTGGACGCTAAAAACCTGCATCTTGATCTCTTTCGCCATTTGGAACCGCTGGAACGGAGGGCTATGGTTTGGAGAATTAGGATTAGATGGCTAGTCTAACTGAAGTAGTAGATGATTATTTAAAGAGGTTAAAACAATGTGAACGCAGTGGGGTTTTGATGCAAATGAAGACGAAGGGGAGGTGAAGAAGCCGAGGAGAATCGGTTCCCGATGGAGAAGTAAATGGGAGAAGTGGCGTGCAGGCAGTTGATTAGACGGCTAGGTAGACTAAATGAAAAAGCTTTGTGGGTAGACTGATGAGTCGTACCTGTTCGTGTACGTGCCCATCCTTCCTGATAGGTGGGACCTATGCAAACAAATAAAAAAATGTGTCGTAGTTTTTTTTCAGCGCGTGAGTGGGAGACACAACATTCTCTGGTTAAGGAATACTCCCTCCATTTAGGTGAGTATAAGTCACCTTATGAAAATCAGGTTTTCCCAAAACCTTTAGGCGTGGAGCATTAACTTCCTGCTCGATCCCCTCCCAGCCTCGTTAGCCAGCGTTCTCTTCCTCTGCTGCCGCGTTCTACCTTTCCATTTTTCCTCTTCTCAAGTGTGGAACGGTCTGCATGCCGTCCTTGATGCACCAGAACGACCACTGCATGCATCGCGGCAGGGCGTTGATTGGGCATGCACGAGAATTTGGTTCTGCTCGCAATATGGATGATACCTGAACGATGAAGTGAACAGGCATGCTAGCACGGGAGACCTATTTTCGCTATACAATACTGGAGTACTTATGTTCCTACTAGTAGTAGTAGTAGTAGTAGTACAACTGTGGTACACTTGATGGTCAAAATACTATTCATCCAGTCCTCACAGTGAAGTGACAACACCCTGCGCCTGACACAAGTCCAGGCGGCGTGTTCGGGTTACCAAAGTCAGCCTCCCCTGTGCACTGTGCAGTCTGTCACCGCCGCTGTACAGCACATTGGCGCCTCGCCTCGTCTCCCTCTCCGCTCCCATAGCACCACTCCATCTCCATCTCCTTCTCCGTCTCCGTCTCCGTCTCCATCTCACTGTGCCCCCGTGTACCGTCGCCTCACTCGCCTCCCCCAGTACCACTATTCCCTCGCTAGCTGCTCTAGCACCGACATCCTTCTCCCCCGTAAATAAAGCCCCCTTCCAAACTCCACCATGGCCAAACGCGAACCACGCAGCATCCATATGAGCCGCGATTGGAGCAATCTCCCCAGTGACATCCTTGACCTCTGTTGTTCGTGTATGGATATGTTGAGCGCCCTGCGGCTGGCTGCATGCTCGAGGGACATGCACACGGCCATCGTCGAAGTGAGGCCTAAGCTTTTCAAGACACCCTGCTTGCTGCTATCTGGTCTTGCGAGATTGGCTCACCATGATACGGAGGCGTGCATGAAGCCCCTCGATTTCAATCCGATCTCCATTAGCCGAAACTTCTTTGCAGGTATGTAGTGGGTCGTCGTACATCATTTCCCTCGACATCGATCCGATCACCATCGCCCGAAACTTCTTGGCAGGTATGTACTGGGTCAGCATGAACTCCCACTGGATGGCTGCCTTCTTTAGCTGGAGACAACTCGGCTCCTAGTGGATCATCGTCAAAGCTGATACACACTTCTGTGATGCTATTGAACACAATGGCATCATCTACGCGATCGACAAAGCAGATGGCACCACGTATTGCTGGGACGGCGCGTGTAAGTTGTTTCCGTCTCATGTTAATGATGACGCCATGACACTGTTAGAACTTTTTTGTGATGATTGGCATATCCCTGTTTGAGCAGAATTTGAGTAGAACTATGGCAATGTATTAGAGACGCCGTAAATCAGCTATATTTGGAATGAGTTAATTCATGCGATTGTGACCATGTCATTACAGCCAATTTGTACCCTGAATAATCAAACGGTTAGGAATATATGGATATTATCCTTATTTTACAGTAATCTATATACTACTACTAAATATGAGTGTGTATCAATGGCCATGTTAGTTTTCTCATTTTCATGATGTAGAAACATGCACCACACTGTTGGTTTCATCTAACCATACATTAGGGAAGTAAATGTGCATATGGAGAACTCTATATTTGGAAGTAGTGAAATCCTTCAATGCTTACCATGTGTACATACCTATATTCGCCCTTCAGCAATCAATGGCTAGAATAATATCCTCACAAAATTTTAGCCCACAGAACACGAGTATATAACAATGCATGGTCTGTTAGTTACCTTGAAGAATTTGTTTGTGAGGACAGAACATGATTACTCCCTCCGTTCCCAAATATTTGTCTTTCTAGAGATTTTAACAAGTGACTACATACGGAGCAAAATGAGTGAATCTACACTCTAAAATATGTCTACATACATCTGTATGTTGTGTCTATTTGAAATGCCTAGAAAGACAAATATTTGGGAACGGATGGAGTACATAACATGCATGACATGGTAGTTTCCTGTGAAGAATCGATTGCGAGATAACATGAGTATAACCATGCATGGCACTTCTATATTTTCGAACCCGGTATACATTTCCCTGTATTTTCCTCCCAGTTCCAACAGGGACATATCAATGTTGTTTCTTGCATTATCCTACTCATACTCTGAACAATGCTGATCTTACATTAACAATGCCTGTCCTTTTTGATATGATGCAGTGTCCCTACAGTTATTGCTCTTTGTAATCACACCACCTTTGCCAAAAACAGGGAAGCACAACTGGTTCCTCGCTTGATCAGACGATGGCAAAAGACTGATGATCATTCGGACACATGAGCCGGAAAAGTTATATTGCAAAAACCCCACTGTGTACAAGCACCGTGTAATACGTGAGTATCCGGACAGTGGCTGTTACGTCTATCAGCAGGATACCAGCTTGTTGGGGCCTTTAGGATTTTTTAGTTGGAGGCGGGTAAACAGCCTTGGTTCACACTCTCTGTTTCTCGGACTCAATTATCCGATTAACCAGGAGACCACCGTTGGCAAGGACCTTGATGGCAGAGAGTCTCTGTTTGCTATGGAAAACTGTGTCTACATGGCGAGCCCTAGGAGTTCGGGAGCAAACTCCCTGATTGTCAACGATACAGCCTGCAGCCAAAAGAAGGTGAGAATGACAAAGGCATCCGGATTAACTTTGATCCTTGGATGTCTCAATTACGATAGGCAGTGATGTGGTTCAAGCCTTCAGGTTGATAGGTAATTGGGCTGTTGCATCGAAAGGGTGGAGTACTGGTGTCTCCGGAGCACTGGTTGCTGAAGCGAGGCTGCAAATTATGATGGTGTTGGATCATCTCTTCGAATGACTTTGTTGTCTTTGTTGCTGGTCCTGGATGGGTAGTTCTTTCTTTTGTTATGCATATTCCTTGTCATTTGGTCATCCTCGTCTATGTCACTCTTACTATGTAATAGTTGCTTCTGTTTAGAATGTCATTCTCGTCTGGATCACGAGAGTCTGAGCGCTGCAGATGGGTGCGTTTTGGTGGTGTAGCAAGACTTCTTATGAACTATCATGTCTTGCTGTTTATGTCAGTAGTAGTCACTAGTCAGTGTTTGAACGTTGTATATATCATTGTTTCGAACTGTTTATTGTCTCGAACTACTGGTGGGCTAAATGAGGGCATCACCATTCTCCAGTGTTCAGACTATAT
Source organism: Triticum aestivum (assembly GCF_018294505.1). Lineage (NCBI taxonomy): Eukaryota > Viridiplantae > Streptophyta > Magnoliopsida > Poales > Poaceae > Triticum > Triticum aestivum. The sequence continues at coordinate 443,671,404 of NC_057805.1, forward strand.
CTCCTTTTTTCAAGTTATATAATTTGAGCTCAGTGTCTTTTCGATGATGTACACTTGTTTGGGCCAGTGAGGTGTCGTTGAATATGGGCCGAGTAGTAACGCAATGCCAAACAGGTCATTTATGACTCTCAGGCCGGGCTCTCAAAAGATCCTGAAAAAAAGGCCGGGCTCTCCAAAAAAGAAAGAATAAGGACTCTTAGGCCGACATGTGGGCGCCACCAGTGTTTTCGTGCGCTTGCGTGCCGAGAGCATATTGGCGCGTGCTCGAAATTCATGCTACCTTTTCATCCCCAGTCTCCCGCCCCTCCCCCACCTCTGGAATCTCGATTCCTACTACAGTTCCCCCAAATCCCCCTCCTGTACTCCCTGTACTCAAGCGCACTATCATGTCGCCGGTCAACGCGGATCTCCGAGCCGGGGATCCTGAGGTCCGTCCTGCCTTCGGTCGCTGCGTGCTGTCGCTCAACAGTGGCATGGCGGCGCTTGACGACCAGTTTGCCAGCAAAGTGCTGATGGTAACCATCAGTGGTGACCGGCCTCCTGTCTCACCGGACGACCTTGTCAAAGCTCTTGGCATTGCGCACGGCATCCAAATAAGTGACTTGCTCGTCGAAGTCTGTCTGCCACCGGCTGATTTCTTCGTCAGGTTCCAGACAACTTTCGACTGCAGTCATGTGTTCGAATCTTCCCGGCGTTTGTTCTGCGATGGCGCACTGGTGAGCTTTGATCGGTGGCACCCAGGATGGGGCTCGGTGCCCTCTGAGCTTGATTTTTTAACAAAGCTTACCTTCCACGGCATGCCTCGACGTGCTTGGAACAGCGAGTCCATGAACGAGCTTATCAACGACCTTGGAGGTGAGCTCGTAAGTATGTTTGTTCCTCCAGACAGCTGGGCTCTGACGGTTATGGCATGGATGAAGAAGCCGTCCACCATACCGAAGGTGATTGGTGTTGAGATACCGGTGCAGGAACCGGGGTTATACTATTCGTCGCCACCAAGGCCGCCGCGGACCACGTTAGGGATGTACCTGTATCGAGTGTTCGTGCATGTCGAAGAAGTGGTCAATCCATCAATCGAAGTCCTGCCGCCGCCGCTGGTGCCAGGATCCGTCGACGACGTCCATTACAGGAGTCAACGTCAGACTTTCCCCGTGTTGCTCGGAACGATGGATGGCACAGGGCCTACTCCATCGCGCGGCGGAGGCCGTTGCTTCTTTGGGAGAAGAGGCAGGGCTGGCTGCCTGGATGTGCTCTAATTTGAGGTAACAACTGAATCTTGTCAGATACTAGTTAAATCCGAGCTATGGGTGTGAAGCACTGATATGCCAGTACATTTGATTGTGACTTGTTCTAATTTTGTACCTAAACTTTTTTTAGAAAGGGTTGTACGTCAACTTAATGTGCTAGCAGAACTTATTGTGTTGTCTGTCTGTTTTCTTTGCACAACATTCAAGATATTTCCGCGTCATTGACAAAGACGATGAACCGTTATGTACGACTTCGTTGGTTTCAACATAGCCCTTCCCGTAGCGATCCACTGCTTCCATCCTGATTGTGTCGCCTCATGAAATTTTTGTATGCAAGTTCAGTGTGCTATGATGTTCTATATGATTGTGTCAACTATATAAGTTTTTACTGAGCATCAGCAATGCATATGGCTGAAAGATGTATTTACGAGCATCGACCGATGGGTCTCTCTCTCTCTCACACACACACACACGCACACACGCGCACACGCACAAGTGGGACCCGTTGAATTATTTATTTGCTCCTGACAGCTTTTAATTAGGTTCCACTGTAATCTAACTTTTTTCTAAAGTTATTATTGAGCTCAGTGACTTCAAAAAGTTGTACAGAAGCCTTGTTTGGGCCTTTCCGGCGTCGCTGAATGTGGGCTGAGTAACCATCTTAGGTTGTACTGTACTACACAGGCCTTTTTTCAACATCAGCAATGCAACTGGGCCGACAATTGTACACAATATCCGGGTCAACTTGTTATTCTCCGCCCCGCTGGGCTGCAAACTTTCCTAGGAGGTATGCATTAGGCTTAACAAGAAAATGGACTTTAAGAAATAATAAATGGGATGTAATTGTAATAACTGGACAGTTACTATGCACCAAACACGTAATTAGTTTGAAAAATATATTATTTTTGGAATTTGAAAATTTTAATTTCATTACTTGTTGCGCGCGCAATATTTCGTTGGATTTTAACGTAATACAACTTTATTTTGAAATTATATTTAACCTGACTAGAAATTTCGGATAAAAATATTTCAGATCCCATCAAAATGTGGGAATTTTTTTTGAATTCTGTTTCGAGCGGTTGTTTGAAATTATTAATCGTTGTCCTAGCTAGAAGTTAGGCTGTACTTTTAGCAAACTGTAAATGGGTTGTAGTAAATTCCATTAGAATTAAAAAATGGGCTGTACATTCTTACAAATCGCAAATGGGCTATATGTTCTCTGCCAAATCCGAGCTGTGGGCCTACTAAGTTGACGCGTACCAAGGGCTTTGTCAACTTAGTCAATATAAACGATTCTAGCTGCAGTGATCATACGATGTCCATCCAACGGCCATAGTGCTTCTTCAACCTCTGGTCTTCTTGCTCCAGCCGCCCAAACCAGCGCCGGTCGTGTCGCGTGCTCCTGCCTCCCGTGGCCGGCTGTGATGCCGCGGAGGCCTCACCGCCCCGTACTACTCCCACCGCTGGCCAGGCCATCCCTCTACTCACCCACACCCCCTGTTATTCTGCGGCGACGGCAGCCTCACACCGCAGCCGAACCAGTGAACCCTCGTACTCCTCTCCGCACGGGCTTCCACTACTGCGTCTTCCCCGGCTCCGCGTCGTCCCCTTCCTAGACCTCGCCGTCGTCCAGACCACCACCCTGGTGCTCTCGGCGTGGCGTGGTCAACGTGATCAATAACCGACTTCCATTGGAAGAGTACTGTACGTGGAGAGGCTGACAGCTGGGTCCAGGCGGCCGCAAGGAAGTGCCTCCTTATTACGTGCAAAATAATTATTCCTCCACCTGACAGCGGGGACCCACCGGACGGCCCACCTTATTTCGCAAAAAAAACATTTCCCCCTGACTGTTGGGACCCACCGGACAGGCCAGCGTATTTCGCGAAAAAAACGTTCCCCCGCTGTCAGCTCGGACCCACCGGAAGTGCCTCCTTATTACGCACAAAAAAATGAATACTCCCCCTGCTAGCTGGGACCCACCATGGTGGGAGGCTGACTTGTGGGCCTACTAAGTTGACTGGGACGGGGGCCTTTGTCAACTTTAGTCAATATGAACGATTCTAGCTCCAGTGACCGTACAATGTCCATCCAACGGCCAGAGTGCTTCTTCAACCTCTGGTCTTTTTGCTCCAGCCGCCCAAAGCAGCGTCGGTCGTGTCGCATGCTCCTGCCTTCCGTGGCCGGCTGTGATGCTGCAGAAGCCTCACCGCCCCTACTATTCCCACCGCTGGCCAGGCCCTGCGGCGACGGCAGCCTCACACCGCAGCCGAACCAGTGAACCCTCGTACTCCTCTCCGCGTGGGCTTCCACTGCCGCGTCTTCCCCGGCTCCCCGTTGTCCCCTTCCTAGGCCTCGCCGTCGTCCACCGCCCTGGTGCTCTCGGCGCGGCGTGGTCAACGTGGTCAAGGAACGAGTTCCATCGGACGTGGACTGTACGTGGAGAGGCTGACAGCTGGGTCCACGGCCGCAGCAAGGAAGTGCCTCCTTATTACGCGGAAAATAATGATTCCTCCACCTGACAGCGGGGACCCACCGGACGGGCCACCGTATTTCGCGAAAAAAACATTTCCCCCTGACTGCGGGGACCCACCAGCTACATCTTCGCATGCAAGGAAGTGCCTGACAGTCGGGACCCACCTGGTCGAAGCGTACGTAGCATTGTCATTCTGGTCGCGAACGTGTACGTACATACTGGTCGATGTAGAGGCGCGCACGTGTCGTAGTAGAGGCGCGCACGTAGCATGTACACGTACGTACAGCGGCCAGTGTGCAAGAAAGAAAATACGGCCACGTACGTACATACGGGCAGGGTCTCGAAAGCCTACTCGCGCATACGTACGGCCAGGGCTCGTGTACATGGCTGGGTCAGAGCGGAGAAACAGCGTGGTCGTCGTGTTCATGGGGATCCAACTGGCTGGGTCGGAACGGAATGCATCGTCGTGTTCATCGGGAGGGCTTGGACGGAACAGCCGATGGAAACGAGGCCTGGCGTACCGCAGAACGGAGGAAACGGCCTTGTGTTCGACGGCCACGTTTGAAACGGGATCTTGTTCATCGGGAGGGGTCTGGCGTACCACAAAACGGAGGAAACGGACCTCCTACGGTCGAAACGGGGGTCCTGTTGATCGGGAGGGGTGTGGCGTACCACAAAACGGAGGAAACGGACTTGTGTTGGAGCGCTACGGTCGAAACGGCGGTCCTGTTCATCGGGAGGGGTGTGGTGTACCGCAAAACGGGACTCCACGGGGACACTGTTCATCTCCACCGTCGACCCCCTCCAGCCTCCACGGGCTACTGTTCATCCACCGTCGACCTCCTCCAGCCTCCACCTGCGACTGTTCATCCACGGGATCCTGTTCATCCAGCCTCCACCACGCGCTACTCCACCGGCTACTGTTCAACTAGCCCTCTCCACGGGCTCCTGTTCAACCACCCCTCCACGGGCTACTGTTCATCCAGCCCTCCATCGTCTACTGTTCATTGTGCCCTCCACTGGGTGGTCCTGTTCATCCTGCCCTCCACGGGGTCCTGTTCATCCAGCCCCAACCGGCTCAATCGATCGGGGTCCTATTCATCCAGAGGCAACACCACGGGGTCCTGTTCATCCACCCCCACAAGGAACTATTCATCCAAACCCCCCAGCAACGCTCACTGTTCATCCAGAGGCAGCATCGATCGGCTTCAGTTAGCAGCAGTAGCGAAGGAATCACTCGATCGGGTTCAATTAACAGCCATCGATCGATCGCTCGGGTTCAGTAACGCGTAGCCTGCAGTGCAATCGCTCGGGTTTAGTTAGAGCCCAACGCCTCGCTCGGGTTCAGTTAGAGCCAACGCCTCGCACACACGCGCGTACGTGTACGAGAGAAACGCGCATCGCTCGGCCCCCGACCTCCCACCGTAACCGGGAACTCCCCGAAATTTTCCTCGCCCTCGCTTCTACCATGGTTTTTTCCGTCATGGACGGCCCAAAGAATGTCATGCAGCTGCGTCTCCGGCCCGCCCAGGACGAAAAGCCCATTTTCTGTCATTATTTTTTGTCATAGAAGTAGGAGCCCACCACATCTATGATGATACCGGGTTTTGTCACAATTATCGTCATAGAAGTGTCATATGTATGACAGAAAAAATTCATTCGGCCCAAAATGTCATGGATGTGTCTTTTTTTGTAGTGTGATCTTCTGCCAGAGCTCTCACAACTGCACGAACAATTTTGGCAGGTGATGCAGGGCATTGCCCAAGCCTTGTGGCCATCCGCCTCCCTGCCAGGAGGCATGGGGGGAGCTTGTAGAGAAGCTCAAGGGAGCGCGGCGGCGCTTCCGATTATGGAAGATATCAGCGTGCCGACAAGGTGCAAGGGAAGCCTGGGCCATGGTGAAGACGCGATATACCAAGGCTGACCCGAACCACATGGCCGAGGCCGGACCTGTAGGGCCCGATGGGAAAGAGATCCCCGTCAGTTTGGTGTATGACCAAGTAGAATTAGCCGCAAAGTATTCCCAACAGGATTGTAGGCTAGACAGCCTGTTGGATGGTATAGAAGAAGAATTTAGTCAGTCTAAGTGACTGTGTACTTCAAGTGACATGTATTGTCCCTAGCCGGATTGTAAATCATTTGTCATGGCGGACCTTTTCGCTTCGACCTCTGGACCTGACAGTCCAGAGTGTATCTGAATATCCGCTCAGTTATGTAAAAACCGGGGTACGCGTGGAAACCAGGCGTACGGGTCATAAGTGCTTGAACAGACAAGTACCCAACTAGCTATGTTATATTACATGGATAGTAAGAAACATCTTCCAGGGAGAATAGTTCCGTTAAGGGCTCCTTTCCCTGGGTACGCATGCCCTAATGTGCATGTCCGAACTGCGAAAAGAGACGCAGGATATAGACATCTGGGGGCATGTATTACAATAAATAAAAGTCATCTTTTGTTCACCGACCGAGTATTCCCTTAAGAACGCTAGCTTTCGGCTTCACCCAGTCTGAGGTACACATCCGGCTGACCCGGCAGTAACAATCGCAGAGGTGCTCCCCTTATGCCAGGCAACCCAGCTTGGCCAAAACTTAAGTCATATCGATGCATATAATGGCAAAAAAGGTACATGTGGAAGAATAACACATGTGTGGGGCATAGAGCCCGGAAAATAGTTATATTAAGCTTCTGTATAAGAAGCCCCCAGGTACAATGAGCGCGGTTAGCGCGTCAAGATTGTGTAGTCAAGACACAATTTAGCCTTTTAAGGGCTTGAAGAAAAAGGAAAAAAGAAAGAAATAGAAGACAGATAATGGATATGTAAAAAATTGACGGAGGTAAGGAGACGAACATAGAGTCCGGCACTAGGCGTAGAACCTTCGGAGTCTGGCTGCGTTCCATGGATTTGGCTCAAGTCGATTGTCTGATGCATCCCGCAGACGGTACGCTCCACCGGTCAGAACTTGGTCAATAATGAAGGGACCTTCCCATTTGGGCTTGAGCTTGTTCTTTTTCTTCTCCGGTAGGCGTAGAACGAGTTCGCCAACGTTATAAGTTTTGGCCCGTACTTCTCTGCTTTGATACCTTCGAGCCTGTTGCTGATAGAATGCGGAACGAGCTTTTGCCACGTCACGGTCCTCCTCCAGGGCGTCCAAACTATCCTGCCGATCAAGCTCGACTTCTTTCTCTTCATACATGCGCACTCGAGGTGAGTCATGAATTATGTCGCAGGGCAGTACAGCCTCTGCGCCGTACACCAGAAAAAACGGTGTATATCTTGTAGTGCGATTCGGCGTGGCCCGCAACCCCCATAGTACGGAGTCGAGCTCCTCTACCCAGTGCGTGTGTGATTCCTTTAAGGACCGCACTAATCTGGGTTTAATACCGCTCATGATAAGACCATTTGCTCGCTCGACTTGTCCGTTAGTTTGCGGGTGATAGACAGAAGCATAATCGAGCTTGATGCCCATGTTGCTGCACCAAAGTTTTACCTCGTCGGCTATAAAGTTCGAGCCGTTATCGGTGATGATGTTGTGGGGGACGCCATAACAGTGTACAACCCCGGATATGAAGTCTATCACTGGTCCGGATTCGGCCGTTTTAACTGGTTTGGCTTCTATCCATTTGGTGAATTTATCCACCATGACCAATAAGTATTTTTTCTTATGGCTTCCCCCTTTGAGGGGTCCGACCATATCAAGCCCCCAGACCGCAAAGGGCCAAGTAGTGGGGATTGTTTGGAGAGCGGTAGGCGGCATATGGCTTTGGTTTGCAAAAAGCTGGCAACCGACGCAACGTTGGACGAGGTCCCGTGCGTCTACTCGGGCCGTCGGCCAGTAGAAACCTGTACGGAAGGCCTTGCTTACAAGGGCCCGAGCTGCGGCGTGGTGGCCGCCAAGTCCAGCGTGAATTTCTGCCAAAAGTTGCCGTCCTTCCTCTTCAGAGATGCTCCTTTGAAGGACTCCGGTAGCGCTTTTCTTATAAAGCTCTCCCTCGTGGACCTTGTAGGCTTTAGACCGCCGCACAATGCAACGTGCCTCGTTTGGGTCCTCAGGTAGTTCCTGCCTAGTTAGGTAGGCCAAGAAGGGTTCTGTCCACGGGGCGATGATAGCCATAATCACGTGGGCGGAAGGTGTTACTTCGGTGGCAGAGCCTCCGATTACGTAAGAGTGTTCGGTGTCTGGTGTTGTGGCCAAGTCCGGACTGTTGTTGCCGGTCTCCCCTTCCCATACCATGGATTGCTTAAACAGCCTTTCCAAGAAGATATTGGGTGGGACAAGATCGTGCTTAGCGCCGATGCGGGCGAGGATGTCCGCCGCTTGATTGTTTTCTCGGACCACATGGTGGAATTCGAGCCTCTCGAACCGAGCTGACATTTTGAGGACGGCGTTGCGGTAAGCTGCCATTTTTGGGTCCTTGGCATCAAAGTCTCCATTTATTTGAGATATTGCGAGGTTCGAATCCCCACGCACCTCTAGGCGTTGAATGCCCATGGAGACTGCTATCCGGAGACCATGCAACAAGGCCTCATATTCTGCTACATTGTTGGAGTCTGTGTATAATATTTGGAGTACGTATTGGACTGTATCTCCAGTGGGGGATGTCAGGACAATGCCTGCCCCCAGACTAGCCAGCATCTTTGAACCGTCAAAGTGCATGATCCAATTGGAGTACGCGTCGTACTCTTTAGGGACTTCGGCTTCCGTCCATTCGGCAACGAAATCGGCCAGTACTTGCGACTTAATGGCTCGCCGTGGTTTATATGTGATGTAGAACGGGAGGAGCTCGATAGCCCATTTAGCAATCCGGCCCATGGCATCGCGGTTATTTATTATGTCGTTGAGTGGTACTTCTGAGGCCACCGTAATTGAACACTCTTGAAAGTAGTGTCGTAATTTTCGGGATGCCATGAATACCGCGTATGCTATCTTTTGATAATGTGGGTACCGTGATTTGCATGGAGTGAGGACAATGGATACATAGTATACCGGCTTTTGAAGTGGGAATTTATGTCCATCCGTCTCTCGGTCGACGACGAGCACTGCGCTTACAACTTGGTGAGTTGCCGCTATATATAACAGCATTGGTTCGCCGACATTTGGCGCGGCCAAGATTGGGTTGGTGGCCAGGATGGCTTTTATTTCTTCCAATCCGGCCATGGCCGCATCCGTCCACTCGAAGTGTTCGGTGCGCCGAAGAAGGCGATAAAGGGGTAGTGCCTTTTCTCCTAATCGGGAGATAAAGCGGCTTAAGGCCGCCACGCATCCAGTTAATTTCTGGATTTGCTTGAGGTCTGTTGGGATAGCCAACTGTGACAGAGCTCGGATTTTAGCCAGATTTGCTTCAATTCCTCTACTGGAGACGATGAAGCCCAGGAGCTTTCCGGCGGGCACGCCGAAAACGCATTTTTTTGGATTGAGCTTGATGTCGTATGTTCGGAGGTTGTCGAACGTGAGCCTCAAGTCGTCTATTAAGGATTCGACGTGTCTGGTTTTAACGACCACATCGTCTACGTATGCCTCCACTGTTTTGTCGATCTGTGTTTCCAGGCATGTCTGAATCATGCGTTGATAGGTTGCACCGGCGTTCTTAAGCCCGAAAGGCATGGTGTTAAAACAGAAGGGGCCGTATGGGGTGATAAATGCCGTTGCGGCTTGATCGGACTCCGCCATCTTGATTTGATGGTATCCGGAGTATGCGTCGAGGAAACACAATGAGTCGTGTCCTGTAGTAGCGTCGATAATTTGATCGATGCGGGGGAGGGGGAAGGGATCCTTGGGGCAAGCCTTGTTGAGGTCCTTGAAATCGACACATAGGCACCATGATTTATCCTTCTTTGGTACCATCACCAGGTTTGCTAGCCAGTCCGGATGTTTTATTTCTCTAATGAATCCGGCCTCAAGTAACTTGGCTAGCTCCTCTCCGAAACACTTAGGTTCAGAGAAACACCGAAGAGTCTGCTTGACCGACTTGAACCCCTTTAGAATGTTAAGGCTATGCTCGGCCAGCCTGCGTGGGATTCCTGGCATGTCTGAAGGATGCCAGGCGAATATGTCCCAATTCTCGCGCAAGAACTCCTGTAGTGCGGCGTCTACTGTGGGGTTTAACTGTGCCCCGATGGATGCTGTTTTTTTAGGGTCCGTTGGGTGGACTTGGAATTTGACTATTTCATCCGCTGGTTTAAAAGAGGTGGACTTGGATCTTTTGACAAGTATCACGTCGTCCCTGTCCACTGTGGAGCGCAGCACAGTTAATTCCTCGGCCGCGAGGGCTTCGGATAACGCCTCGAGGGCCGGTGCGGCTGTTTTATTTTCGGCGCGGAGTGCTATGTCCGGATCACTAGTTAGAGTGATGATTCCATTGGGCCCGGGCATTTTGAGCTTCATGTACCCGTAATGGGGTATGGCTTGGAAGGTCGTGAATGCCTCCCGCCCTAGAAGGGCGTGGTATCCGCTATTGAACGGGGCCACATGGAATGTGATTTATTCGGACCTATAATTCTCCGGTGTGCCGAATACCACATCTAGTGTGATTTTCCCAGCGCATCGTGCCTCCCGACTAGGGATGATTCCTCTGAAGGTCGTGCTGCTTTGCTCAATGCGGATTCTGTCTATTTCCATTTTTTGAAGAGTCTCCTCACAGATGGGGTTTAATCCGCTGCCACCGTCCATGAGCACTTTAGTAAGCCGGAAGCCGTCCACAATTGGACTAAGGACCAAGGCGGCTGGTGCTCTGGCTGTTCGGAATTTAGGTTCGTCACTGGCGTTGAAGGTGATGGCCGTATCGCTCCATGGATTGATTGCTGCCACATGGCAGACTTCGGCAAGGTTGCGGAGTGCTCGCTTATGCCTGTTATTTGAGGCGAAGGTCTTGAAGACTGTCAATACTGTATTGTTGCTCTCCACGGGATGGTGCTCTGCGGTATTGTTGATGAGGAGATCCTCACCGCTCTTGGCCACCTGCCGGAGTACCCAACATGCTCTAAGGCTGTGTGTTGGTATGGTATCCGCTGTACTGTGAATTTTGCATGGCCCATTAAGCCATCCCTCCAATATGGTTCCACGCCCTGTAGTAGGATTTTGCTTCTTTGTAATTGGGTCGGGCGACTTACGAGAGTGCACCCTTTTAGTTCGGACTGGGGGTTTTGTCAGAGCCGGAGGATCCCCAAATTTTGTTTGGGTTTTCTAGGCGCTTTCCATCGCACAGTACTTCCGTACTATGGCCGCCAAGTCAGTGAAGTGTGCTATATCACGGCGACTTATGGCATTGATGATTCCCTTGTCCGTGCAATTATTGCAAAAGAATGAAATTGCGTCTTCCTCGCGACAGTCCTTGACCTTGTTCATTACAAGGAGGAATCTGGCCCAATAGTGGTGTATTGTCTCCTGGGGCTCTTGTCTAATGTGGGAAAGATCGCTTATATCTGGGTGGGTGGGTGGATTTAAGTCCGAACCTTGACCCGATCCGAGACCCAGGGGCGGAGGAGTTTCCGATCTTGGAAGTTCGGGCTCCGGGATGTTGCCCAATAGGTCTGGCCCGCTGCCTGATTCTAGGTTCAAGATTTGGGCCATGTCCTCCCGTAGACGGGTATCCGGCTCGGAGAGCTCGGGAATCCGGACATAGTTTGTCCTCAAGATAGAGGAAAAATCGCCGCATTGCTCCTCCACCACTGCTATCTGATGGGTGACCGGCGGGGAGTTAATCTCCCTTTGGTCGGGTTAAAGCCCGATCTGATCATAGTCCGTAGCGACTCCCAAGGCGGCTATGCGATCCAAGAGCTCGTTCAAGAAAGAGAGCTCCATTGGATCCAACTGCTCGGCGAGTTCCCAGCCGACGTGGAGGTTGTTTTCGATGACCCGAGAAGTCATCGCCGGCGCAACGGCCGAACAGGCGGTCATGACGAAACCGCCTAGTCGGAGAGTTTGGCCTACAGCCAGGGCTCCCCCAGAGGTGATGTTGTCCTTGACAACGAGGCGAGCCATCCAGCCTTATGATGACGGCACAGTGGAACTCTCAATGAAAGCACCAATGTCGGTGTCAAAACCGGCGGATCTCGGATAGGGGGTCCCGAACTGTGCGTCTAAGGCGGATGGTAACAGGAGGCGGGGGACACGATGTTTACCCAGGTTCGGGCCCTCTCGATGGAGGTAATACCCTACTTCCTGCTTGATTGATCTTGATGATATGAGTATTACAAGAGTTGATCTACCACGAGATCATAGAGGCTAAACCCTAGAAGCTGGCCTATGGTATGATAGTTGTTGTCCTACGGACTAAACCCTCCGGTTTATATAGACCCCGGAGGGGGCTAGGGTTACACAGAGTCGGTTACAAGGGAGGAGATCTACATATCCGTACTGCCAAGCTTGCCTTCCACGCCAAGGAGAGTCCCATCCGGACACGGGTCGAAGTCTTGAGTCTTGTATCTTCATAGTCCAATAGTCCGGCCAAAGGATATAGTCCAGCTGTCCGAGGACCCCCTAATCCAGGACTCCCTCAGTGCGGCGTCTTGTTGATGCGGTGTCGCGTATCGATGTTGCGAAGTGGTCGGCGTGCATTGAAGGTACACGGATGGCCTTTGCTCATGTCAAGACGTTCTGGGGTAAGATGAAGGTCGTCGATGTTGCGGCGAAGAGTCCGCCCAAGGGCAAGGACCGTAGTGAGCCGGAGCATTATTTTGAAGACGTCCTAGAAGCCGCCCGCCTGATAGAGGGTCAATGCTCAAAGAACATAATGTTCGAGTGAGGTGTATTAGAATTGTAAAAGACAATTTTATAATTGATCTATTTTGTATTTTTGCTCAAAAGCTTGAATTCCTCCTGTGCGGCCATTTTAATATAATCTGAAAGTTTTCTAGTCGTCGGCTTCAGCCCCCTCGTAGGAAGTACGGGGGTGTTCGAAAAAGCATTTAATCACTCTTTATCCAACATCTTGGTCCGTGAAGGAGGTTGTTAGACTGTATATATACGAGGACTCTTGTATACACCTGTAATTGTATTGTACCCTTTGGTACTATTATATAATGAGATAGCCACACCCCGTTTAGGTGTCGAGCAGTTTCCCAAACTATATGTTTTAAATGGTATCAGTTTAGGGTTTCGATGTCTTCCGCTGCCCTTGCCGCCGCCGCCTCGGCTTCTTCCAACGTCGCCGTCACTGCACCGGCCCAAGCACCGGCCTCCACAGCCGCTCCCTCGTCGCCCTTCATGGCGTCCCGCCCGCTGGCTACGGCCTGGTGGCAGGCTCAGCCGCCCGGCGGGACTCCCGCGGGTTAGATCGGATCGAGCGGGACAGGCGGCCTGCCCCCGCCGGCTTCTTCCGGCGCTCCATCCTCGACCATCGCCCCTATGCTGCCGGGTCCTCGCGACCCTGCACCCGCGCCTGTCGCGGCCCCTCCGTCGTTCTACGGCGCGCCTTGGTATGGCGCCCCTGCGTCGACCCTTGGCGCCATGCTGCCGTCCTCGTCGGCCTGGCCGCCGCCCTACGGCGCGCGGCCGTTGCCGCCCTATGCTGGGCCGTCGCACCCCCAGCCCTACATAGTGCCGCCGCCGTCCTCGCTGCCCTATGGGGATGCACCTCCTGTGCCTTCCGGAGCCCCGACTAGCCCGGGTGATGGCTCTGTGGCTCCCGGAGCCTACCCGGCCCCTGGCGCCTATCCTTCGTCTCCATACGCGGGCGCGTCACTGGCGATCGCCCCTCATCAAGACACGGATCCTCTGGTGGGTTGCTATGCACCACCGGCGCCGGCTCATATGGACCATGCGGTGGCGCCGTCACCGTTCTACTTCTTGCACCTTCTTCTGGTAAAGCTTACGCCGGATAATTATTTGTCGTGGCGGGCTCAGGTGCTGCCTCTCCTTCGCAGCCGTTACTTGGAGGGTTACGTCGATGGCTCCATCCCATGTCTGCCGCCGTACCATCCGGCGCATCACGTGTGGGTGGCCCAGGACCAGGCGATCCTCTCCGCTATTCAGTCATCGCTTTCTCCGAGCATGTCATCGCTGGTCATCTTCGCCGCGACTTCGCGAGATGCTTGGTCAGCTCTTCACAGCAGCTTCGCCTCCCAATCTCAGGCGCGTGCTCATTCTATCTGCACCGAGTTGGGGGAGACTAAGCTCGGCGGTCTCACCATCACTGAGTACTTCACCAAGATGTCTGGCCTCGCTGACACCTTGGCCTCGATTGGACGGCCGCTTGGAGATGAGGATTTCAGCACCCACGTGCTCAACGGCCTTGATGACAACTATGACAACCTCATCGAGAACATTCGTGGTTGTGAGGCGCCCCTTCTGCCGCGAGAGCTCTATGCGCGTCTTCTTGGTCGTGAACAGCGCATCAAAGCGCGCCGCGCCTCTCCGAGTTTCGTCTCCGCCAACGCCGCGACCCGCGGTAAGCCACAGAGGCCGTCGCCGCTCAGTGGGAAGCTGGCGCCCTCATCCCCGTAGGCTCCGCGGGGCGCTGCACCCTCCATCACTGGCGGTACCAGGCCGGTGGCTTGTTGTCCCAGCTGCGGCGCTCAGCAAGCCTGTCAGCTATGTGACCTTGAGCGTCGCATCTCGCTGTCATCGACGCTACAAGCAAGATTTTCTCGGCCTGGGCAATAATGGCAAAGGGAATGAGAAACAGGCTGATGTGGTGACGAGCCATGAACATGGGCGCACTCCGTCTTACTCCATTGATCCTACATGGTACATGGACACGGGAGCCACGAACCACCTCACCAACGAGATGGCTAAGCTTTCCACTCAGGAGCCGTATCGCGGTCATGATCAGGTGCACACCGCCAATGGAGCAGGTATGCGCATCTCCCATGTTGGTCAGGCTTCACTTCTTGCACATAATTGTCGAAAATTGCATCTTTCCAATGTTCTTCGTGTTCCCACTGCTACACGTAGTTTGTTGTCTGTTCCTCAACTTACTTGTGATAATAATGTCCTTGCTGAGTTTCACCCTTCTCGTTTCTTTATCAAGGATCGGGCCACGAGGGCCGTTCTGCTTAGTGGTCGTCTTCGCCATGGCTTATATGCTCTTGACGCGCCGCCCACATCTCCTATGCAGTCTTCTCCTCGGGCGTTCAGCGGTGTTCGTCTGTCTTCCACACATTGGCATCCGCACCTTGGTCATCCTGCTGCTCCTATAGTTCGTCATGTGCTACATCATCATGAACTACCAGTTGTGTCTAATAAAACTGCTGAAACTATTTGCGATGCCTGTCAGCAGGGCAAGAGTCATCAACTTCCGTTTTCAGAGTCTAGTCGTGTTGTGAAACATCCTCTTGAGCTTGTGTTTTCTGATGGATGGGGTCATGCCCAAACGTCGTTAGTGGTCACAATTATTATGTCAGTTTCATTAATGCTTATAGCCGGTTTACTTGGCTTTATCTTATTAAGTGAAAGTCTGATGTGTTCGATGTTTTTATTCAGTTTCAAGCACACGTTGAGCGTCTCCTTAAGCAGAAAATTATCCATGTTCAATCCGACTGGGGGGGTGAATACCACAACCTCAACACATTCTTCAACAAACTTGGGATTTTGCACCGTGTGTCTTGTCCTCATACACATCAGCAGAATGGAACCGCTGAACGTAAGCATCGACATCTTGTAGAAACTGGTCTTACTTTGCTAGCTCATGCCTCCGTTCCGTTTAGGTTCTGGAGTGATGCTTTCTCCACCGCCTGTTTTTTGATCAATAGGCTTCCCTCACGACTCCTGAATATGAAAACCCCGCTTGAACTCTTGCTCCATGAAATTCCAGATTACACATTCCTCAAAGTATTTGCGTGTGCATGTTGGCCCCATTTGCGTCCGTACAACAAACGTAAGCTAGAGTTTCGGTCTAAAAAGTGTGTCTTTCTTGGGTATAGTTCCCTTCACAAAGGGTACAAATGCCTGCACGTTCCCACAAATCGCGTCTACATATCTCGTGATGTCATATTTGATGAGAATGTGTTTCCCTTTCATGCACTTCCGACCAACTCTAACACTCCTATGCCACCTGTTCACTCTACCACACCCTCGCCTGATCAATTTGTGGATGTTGCAAATACTCCTGTGTTGCTTCCTAATCATGCTGCAGGTATTGGACGTGGTGCTCGTCTTGAGCTGCTTGATGAACAGGCGCCGGATGATGTTTCGGAACAGGACGTGGGTCGTATGCATGGGACATGCATAGCGGGTGGCGCCCGCCAACCCGTGGAGGCTGCACCCACAGTCAACCCGCGGGCGTCGCTCTCGCCTGCGGCCACCCCGCGAGCGTCGCTCCCAACGGGCCTGGTGGCTGCCTCGCCTGGCTCATCGCCCAGCCCAGTGGCTGGGTCTCCTGCTCCAACTGCCGCCTCGCCCGGCCCAGCCACTGGGTCCCCTGCGCCGCCAGACCCGGCCCTGGATGGGCCGGCCGCACGTGGCCCGACACCACCTGCATCCCCGTTGCCAGGTGGCTCTGGCACTGGCTGGCCGGGTGCTTCAGCCTCGCCTCTGTTGATGCCGTCCTCTGCACCGACTCCGGCATCATCAACACAACCCACTGCTGTTGCCCTTCGTCCTCGAACACGCAGCTGAACGGGTGTTTTTCAGCCAAAGAAACGCACTGACAGGACCGTCGCGTGGCTCACTGCTTGCATGGCTCATAGTGCTACAGATCCTACTGCTGATCCTCGCCATTTTCAGGCTGCGTTGGGTATTCCTCACTGGCGTGCCATGATGGAACAAGAGTTTCAGTCCCTGCTGAAGAATGACACTTGGCATCTTGTGTAACGCCGACGATGCGGCTATATCTCCCACGTGTCGAGGCACGACTTAGAGGCATAACCGCATAGTGGTTTTGTCGCAAGAAGGGTCATCTTCACACAATCCCATGTAAAGAACAAGAATGGGATAAAGAGTTGGCTTACAATCGCCACTTCACACAATACATAAGTATAAATCATACATCATCCAAAATACAATCATATAGACCGACTACGGTAAAAATCCAGATGAAAATAAGACAACCCCAAATGCTAGATCCCCAATCGTCCCAACTGGGCTCCACTACTGATCATCAGGAAAAGACACATAGTAACGACCACGTTCCTCTTCGAACTCCCACTTGAGATCGACCCCAACATCTGCACTGGCATCGTCGGCACCTGCAACTGTTTTGGTAGAATCTGTGAGTCACGAGGACTCAGCAATCTCACACCCGCGAGATCAAGACTATTTAAGCTTATAGGAAAGGAAGTAGTAATAAGGTGGAGCTGCAGCGGCAAAAGCATGTATGGTGGCTAACTTGCGCAAAAGAGAGCGAGAAGAGAAGCAACGGAACGGTCGTCATCTAGCAATGACCAAGAAGTGATCCTGAACACCTACTTACGTCATACATAACTCAGACTGTGTTCACTTCCCGGACTCCGCCGAGAAGAGACCATCACGGCTACACACGCAGTTGATGTATTTTAGTTGGGTCAAGTGACAAGTTCTCTACAACCGGACATTAACAAATTCCCATCTGCCTCATAACCGCGGGCACGGCTTTCGAAAGATAATACCCTGCAGGGGTGTCCCAACTTAGCCCATCATAAGCTCTCACGGTCAACGAAGGATAAACCTTCTCCCGGAAAGACCCGATCAGTCTCGGAATCCCGGTCTACAAGACATTTCGACAATGGTAAAACAAGACCAGCAAAGCCACCCGAATGTGCCGACAAATCCCGATAGGAGCTGCACATATCTCATTCTCCGGGCACACCGGATGAACACTACGTACAGCTAAAACCAATCCTCGAGTTTCCCCAAGGTGGCGCTGCAAGTTGCTCTAGTTTGGACCAGCACTCAGAGGAACACTGGCCCGGGGGTTTAAATAAAGATGACCCTCGGGCTCGCGAAAACCCGGGGGAAAAAGGCTTAGGCGGCAAATGGTAAAACCAAAGTTGGGCCTTGCTGGAGGAGTTTTATTCAAGGCGAACTGTCAAGGGGGTCCCATAAATCACCCGACCGTGTAAGGAACGCAAACTCAAGGAACATAATCCCGGTATAACAGTAACTAGGGCGGCAAGAGTGGAACAAAACACCAGGCATAAGGCCGAGCCTTCCACCCTTTACCAAATATATAGATGCATTAATTAAATAAGAGATATTGTGATATCCCAACATATCCATGTTCCGACATGGAACAAACTTCAACTTCACCTGCAACTAGCAACGCTATAAGAAGGGCTGAGCAAAAGCGGTAACTTAGCCAAACAACGGTTTGCTAGGAAAGGATGGTTAGGGGATGACATGGCTAAAATGGGAGACAAGATATAGCAAGTGATAGGTAGCAGAGCATGGCAATAGAGCGAACAACTAGCAAAGCAAAGATAGAAGTGATTTCGAGGGGTGGTCATCTTGCCTGCAAGGTTCTCAGAGTTGTCGAAAGCTTGATCCTCAGAAGCGTACTCGACAGGTTCCTCGTTCACGAACTCATCTCCCGTCTCTACCCAAGACAAGAACACAAGCAACGGAACCACAATCAATCACGAGAAATGCACAAGCAACATGATGCAAAACATGTATGATATGCGAGATATGATATGCGATGCATATGCGTGCTCCGGAAGGAAAATGATGAACATGACAGTAACTTGGCAAACCAAGCATGCCACTGGAAAGATGAGATGATTTCGGTCGAAATCGATATAAAGATCACCGGAAACGGATGCACGGTTTGCAAATGGCAAGCAAAACAAGAATGACACGAAACTGCGATAAACAGCATGATAGCACTTAAAATGCAACAAGTAACAATGCTACAGCACTCCAACATAGCAACAAAGCATATGGAATTAATCTACAGGAGATGCTTGACAAAAGATGAACACTGAGCTACGGCTAGTTCACAACATATCAAGCTCAAACAAGCATGGCAAAAGTGCAAAAGATAACAGGATCACAGACTTAGTGAAAAACTGGACATGGCAGAAAACAGCATCAGGTAGCAATGTTCAGAGCACGAAATCAACATGCTACAGGAACTTAACATAGCAAAACAAGGCATGGTAGTATTCTACTAAATGCACATGACAAAAGTCCCTTACCAACCATAAGCCAAAAAGGACCAGAAGATATGATGGTGAGCATGTAAACATAGCAAGTTTCGTTATCAAGACTTAGCAGAAAACATAGCATGGCAGAAATAATATTATGTAGGCCTATTTGTGAGCTTGATGAACTCACTACAGAGCAATGCACTACAAACGAAGCACTCCTACACCAAGATGGAATGTTTATGAAGCTATCCATGGTAAGAACAATTGCATAGCATATATGGGTCAACTACAATAAGCTTGGCAAAATTGCATATCATGTTAAGAATCTGCCAGAAATATTTTATAGCAAAAGTAGAGCAAGATTGAGTCATGCTATGTCACACCATAATTGCAAACAAGGACAGTAATGGATCAATTACAACTATATCTACAAAACATCCTTACTGAACATCAACAAAATATGCATGTATCTCTCTGTAGCATCAAGTTTACATGGCAACAAAATAACAGCATACAAGGACTTGGAGAAATCACCAAGTCCCTGAAATCAGAAACATTACGGAGCCTACTTTGCAAGCTTGTGCTAGTCACCACCGAGATCAAAAAAAATACATGGACTATACCACTGGAAAGATGGCATGGCATACTTCAAAACACCTGTAGAGCTCATGCTCATAAGATGCACAGAATTAATGATACAAAAATGACAAATCTCCAAGTTCTGATAAGAACCAGAGGATAACAGCAACTAGCCCTCTTCCAACAGATATTTGGGCATCAAGATGACCTCTAATGAACATGGTGCAATTGAACAAAATGAAGAGCAGCACGAGGCGAACAATTTGACATATTACACGCGCGAATCGGAGCTACATGCAAGGAGTTATGGCATCACGAACATGGCAAGATGCTGTAAAATGACAAAGACTTGGCAAAAAAACGGAGGGGTCTCGGGTCAACCTTATCCTTTGACCAGATCGGGATCGAGGCTCGCTCGCGCACGGGCTCGCGGTGGCCGGAGTCCTCGCCGGAGCTTGCCGGAGGGGAGGAGGGAGCGGCGCCGGCGCGGGGAAGGAGAGAAGGCCGGCGAGCCTCGGGGCCAGAGGAGGAGAGGCGCGGGCGCGGCGGCGGTCACCACCGACGGGAGGAGCGGGGGCG